>NW_026888258.1:0-96906 GCF_032173495.1 Musca vetustissima
AAAAATACAAACAGTTCATCCCAAAATTATTATCTGATCATCACCGAAAATTATAGGTGTTGTCCTTGACCATACAAAGATCCTCATGGAAAATTTCAAAGCGATCAATGCTATATTTCCGCCCTCTAGTGTTGTAATGGGTTACTAAATAATATATGAATACGTAAGCACCTATGAGTATGTACGTGTAACTCCCACATACGCGTACATACAGCAATGTAATTGGTATCAATTTAAAGGTAAACCACTCCTCTTGGATATACTTCGCAGGTCTATGTCCTTCAGGGAGTAAATATATTCGCCATAGAAAACAATTTTTGTAATTTTTCACACAAAAGTCAGGGTCCATTTGACCCGCTAAATATTGACAGATCTTTATCGAAACAGGCATGCTCATTCTTTGGCCCAATCCCCTACTCCATGTAAAATTTTTCGATGCTCGGGTCATAATTGCGACCAGAACCAGTAAGGACATAGTCAACAGATGAAATAGAAGCAATATCTAAATCTGAACCGATTTCAACGATTTCAGGAAACTTAACACACATCATTCCAGACCTCATCCATAACGCAGTGCCAAATTTCGTGCAAATCGAAAGATATATAGGGACTTTGGTAGACCATTTACATTAAATCGGACGAATATATATATAGGAGCTATATCTAAATCTGGACCGATTTTCAGGAATCTTAACACACATCATTCTATACCTCATTTATTACGCTGTGCCAACTTTGGTGCAAATCGAAAGATATATAGGGACATTGGTGCACCATTCAGATTAAATCGGATGAAAATATATATGGGAGCTATATCTAAATCTGGACCGATTTTCAGGAAACTTAACACACACCATTATATTCCTAATTGATTACGATGTGCCAACTTTCGTGCAAATCGAAAGATATATAGGGACTTTGGTGCACCATTTAAATTAAATCGGACGAAAATATATATGGGAGCTATATCTAAATCTGAACCGATTTTCAGGAAACTTAACACACATCATTCTATACCTAATTCAGTACGCTATGCCAAATTTCGTGGAAATCGAAAGATATATAGGTACTTTGGTGCCACGTTTACCTTAAATCGGACGAAAATATATATGGGAGCTATATCTAAATCTGAACCGATTTTCACGAAACTCATCACACACCATTATGGACCTAATTCAGTACACTATGCCAAATTTCGTGCAAATCGAATGATATATAGGTACTTTGGTGCCTATATGGGGTGAAAATATATATGGGAGCTATATCTAAATCTGAACCGATTTTTCCCAATTTCAATAGGGTTCGTCCTTGGGCCAAATAAGTGACCTATACCAAATTTCATCCAAATCGGATCATAAATGCGACCTGTACTTTGTTCACAAAAATACATGGACGGACAGACGGACGGACAGACGGACATGCGTAAATCGACTCAGAAAGTGATTCTATGCATATTCTCAAAAGGAACCATGTGCCTATCTCGTTTCCTTTTGCCTGTTACAAACATATGCACAAAGACATAATACCCTGTACCATAGTGTGGTGAAGGGTATAAAAACCGAAAAATATTAATTTTTGGTCCATTTCATCCCCTAAATATTAACCGATATTTACCAAAAACAATAGGGGTCTTCATTGGCCAGAAGCCATCCTACATGCAAAACTTCGTGAAGATAGGTCCATAACTGTGGCCTGTATCGTGTTTACAAATTATAATAGACAGACGAACAGACGCACACACATGTCTAGATCGACTCAGCTAGTCGAGACATCGGTATACTTGAAGGCGGGTCTAGGACCAATATTTCACAGCGTTACAAACTCTTGGGGCTGCACAAAGCTATAATACCCTGACAACATAGTTGTGTAGGGTATAAAAATCCACGACTTGAAAAAATTCCAGACCTTGAAAAAATATTTTTTCGAAGTCATATTTTTAAAAAATCCATGCCTAAGGATAGTTTTTGAAAAATATAAAAAATCCACGCCTATAGGTGGACTATGAAAAATGCTTTTAAAAAGTCCAGGCCTATGGGTGTCTTCAAAAAAAAAAATATTTTTTAAAATCTACGCCTTATTCTAAGCCTTGAAAATTATTGTTAAAAAAATCCACGCCTATAGGTAGGCCATAAAAATCCGTTTTAAAATTCACACCATATTCAGAGCTTCAAAATTATTTTTTAGAAATATACTTTACAATTTCAATTCCCAGTCTCACCTTCCAACAAATTAATGTAATATATGTTTCTGACAAGCAGCAACCAGGTACCGTGACAGATAACGAGAACACAGGGATAGAGCGCGCGAGAAGAGCTTGGAGGGGACGGCAGCAAACTAAGCGAACATGAGGATAACACCATCATAAATAATGTATACAAATTAGCCTTAAGTGTAGTGTCAAAGTAAAATTCTCTGACATGACATGTGATAAAGGCTACAACAGCAACAACAACGCCAAAAACAAAGTGACAGCAACAGCACCGCTCGCCACCACCATCACCAAAAATATGTTAAATGAATAGTCATCTGAAGTTTTAAAGCTGACATGGGAGTAAAATAATAATGTTGGCGACACCATAATCAACTTGTTGGTGTTGGTGTTGTCGGTGTCGTTGTTGGTGTTGTTGCTGCTGGTGGTGGGACATGCAACACCAAAATAAACAAACCAAAACCACCGAAAAACAGTCTCGGACACCAGAAGAACAGAAGACAGCCAAGGGGCCAGAGTCGTTGTTATGGAACAGTGACAACAAATGGATATATTAAAAACAAGCAACAACAACAACACCATCAACAATAATGCGTTTAAGAGCTGTTTTTCAGCTCATCTTCTACTTGAAAATTAAAAATCCTCAAAAACAACAACAACAACACAGACAAGCTTCTGATGTCCAAATAATGGGCAACACCATAGCCATCATCTTCCCCATCCTCATCCTCATCATCATCGCCATATCATCTGCTAAGCTTAAGCTGCACCATGTAAAATCCATGTCACAGCTTTAGATTGGATGGATGGATGGATGGTGGACCTTGGCCGCCGGATAAATGGGAAAATTGTTTTTGGTTTTTTGTTGTCTTTTTTATTTTGGCGAGTTCCACTCCAGTGGAAATGATATTGGGTCCAAGTGTCATGCGGAGATGTTAGTTGGTTGCTTGGATGGTCATATGCAAAATATGTTTTAATGCTGCTGCTGCTGGGACTCCTAGCTGGCTTTACAAATGACATATGTTTGCGATAATAAAAAAAGTTTTCTTTCTTTTTTATTTTGGTTATTTTCTTTAGCGTTTTTTTTCTGATCCTCTGTAATGAATGACTTGGCTGACTGTTTGGATTATGAGGAGATAAGAATCACAGAAGAAAAATGAAATAATAATAATGGATGAAATAATAATAAAAGATATTTACATAGGTGTCTGGCATGGAAGCGATAGTAAGGACCAACAGTAAGTGTGGATTTTCTAAACAATTTTTTTTTTGAATTTTTTTAAGGCCCAAAATAAGGCGTGGGGTTTTAAATGGATTTTTTTTTAAATTATCCTTAAGTGTGGATTTTTAAACCTACACAACTATGTTGTCAGGGTATTATAGCTTTGTGCAGCCCCAAGTTTTTGTAACGCCGCGAAATATTGGTCCTAGGCCCACCTTTAAGTTTACCGATCGAAATATCTGAAGGCGCAGAATAAGGTGTGGGGTTTTAAATGGATTTTTTTGCAGCCCCCAGAGTTTGTAACGCCGCGAAATATTGGTCCTAGACACACCTTTAAGTATACCGATCGTCATATCTCGACTAGCCGAGTGTCCGTCCGTCTGTCCATTATAATTTCTAAACACGATACAGGCCACAGTAATGGATCAATCTTCATGAAATTTTGCATGAAGGATGGGTTCGGGCCAATGAAGATCCCTATTGTTTTTGGTAAAGATCGGTTAATATTTAGGGGATGAAATGGACCAGCGGATTTTTGGGGATTTTTGCCTGATTTTCTGGTCGCTCCAGAGGCCGCTGTTATGGTCCGAATATCGTGAAAATTTACATGGAGAAGGGGATCGGGCCAAAGAATAAGCATGCCGGATTTGATAATGATTGGTCAAAATGATCCTGACTTTTGTGTCAAGAATTACAAAATTTGTATTCTGGGCGTATATACTTGCTCCTGAAGGATATATACCCGAGAAGTTGATAGTATATCTAAGAGGAGTGGTTGGTTGATACCAATTAGGTTGTCGTAAGTATTCGGATGTGGGAGTTACACTTAAATATTTACAGGTGCTAACATATTCAGATATTATTTAGTAACCCATTACCACACTAGAGGGCGGAAATATAGCGCTGATCGCTTAAAAGTGTTTCATGAGGTTCCAGTTATGGTTAAGGACAACGCCTATAATTTTCGCTGATTATTAGATAATATTTTTGGGATGAACTGGACCGAGAACTTAATTTTTTGTATTATTTCGAGTCGATCTATAGGCCACAATTGAAAGCCGTACATCACAACACAACCCACGGTAAAGGGAATATGGCCAAGAAATTAGAAGGGTTATACTGAATATTAGTAATATTGGTTGACCTCTAGTCGGTCAACATGTTGCAAATATCGCGAAATATTGCCTCAGCTCAAAATGTAGTAACACAGAATGTTAGATTTTCGTGGAAGTTGTGTAGGGTATCAGATGGTTGGCCCCGTCCGACTATATTGCTCCGCTCACTGGTTTCAATTTTTTTTTAAATTTTTTTCAAAGACTTCCCTTAGGCGCGGATTTTTTTTCAAAATTTTGTTAAAAAATATTTTTTAGCCTATCTGTAGGTGTGGATTTTTTAAAAATATTTTTCCTAGCCTAGCTATAGGCGCGAATTAGCCGGCCTATTTGTTACGGGTTTGGAGACTATTCTTAGGTGCCGATTTTTTAAAAATATTTTTCATGGTCTACAGCGAGGCGTTTTTTTAAAAAAAATATTTTTCAAAGACTTAGGCGCGGATTTTTTTTCAAAATTTTTTAAAAAAATTTTTTAGCCACGTAGGTGTGGATTTTTTAAAAATACAAATAAGAGTTCTGTGGTAGTTGTGTGGGTATAGGTATAGGTTTGGAGACGGCCGATTTTTTAAAAATATTTTTTCAAGTTGCGGATTTTTTTTACAGCAAGTCGTTTTTTTTAAAAAATATTTTTTAAAGACTTCCCTTAGGCGCGGATTTTTTTTCAAAATTTTGTTAAAAAATATTTTTTAGCCTATCTGCCGTTGTGGATTTTTTGAAAATATTTTTCCTAGCCTACCTATAGGCGCGAATTAGTCGGCCTATAGGTTACCGGTTTTTTTAAACAATTTTTGGAGACTATTCTTAGGTGCCGATTTTTTAAAAATATTTTTTAAAGACTACCCAAGGTGAGGGTTTTTAAAAATATTTTTCATGGTCTACAGCGAGGCGTTTTTTTAAAAAAATATTTTTCAAAGACTTCCCTTAGGCGCGAATTTTTTTCAAAATTTTGTTAAAAAATATTTTTTAGCCTATCTGTCGTTGTGGATTTTTTGAAAATATTTTTCCTAGCCTACCTATAGGCGCGAATTAGCCGGCCTATAGGTTACGGGTTTGGAGACTATTATTAGGTGCCGATTTTTTAAAAATATTTTTCAAAGACTACCCAAGGTGAGGGTTTTAAAAATATTTTTCATGGTCTACAGCGAGGCGTGGATATTTAAAAATATTTGTCATTGCCTATATTTAGGCGCGGATTATTTAAAACTATTTTTCTTAAAAAATATTTTCAGGACATAGATTAAGGCATAGATTTCATAAAAATATTTTTTCAAGGTCTAGAATAATGTTTTTTTAAAAAATTTTTGGAGACTATTCTTAGATGCCGATTTTTTTAAAATATTTTTCATGGTCTACAGCGAGGCGTTTTTTAAAAAAAAAATTTTTTCAAAGACTTCCAAGACTTCAAAATTTTTTAAAAATATTTTTCAAAAACTACCCAAGGTGAGTGTTTTTAAAACTATTTTTCATGGTCTACAGCGAGGCGCGGATTTTTAAAAATAGTTGCCATTGCCTATACTTAGGCGCGGATTTTTTAAAACTATTTTTCTTAAAAATTATTTTTAGGACCTAGATTAAGGCATAGATTTCCTAAAAATATATTTTCAAGGTCTAGAATAAGGCTTGGATTAACAAAAAATTGTCAGGGCCTCTTATACCGAAGATAACACATGACTTATCTTAGAGCCAAAGAAAAAAATAATTACCTCTTTCAAATGAACAAAAAAAATTGGGGTTAACAAGGGATAATTCATTGGATGACAACCTTGACAGTTTGGATGACAAAAATACAGAAACAAAACAAAAAATCTATTACGAAAAATAGACAAGAAAAAAAAGAAAGGGGATGCTGTGTCACAATCATTGTCATCGCCCTCATCATGACAATGATTGTCATGATCATGTATGAATTAACATGTTGTGTCAAATGACAACTGTGGAACTGTAATTTAATTGAAATCTCAACCCTCGGGGTTTATTGGACTAAAAATTTAACCCTTCGATAAGAAGGGGGTTGGTTGATATGACATAAAAGGCCTTAATGGTTATTTAAAATTTAAAAATGTGTCTCTATTATTTGTACTTACAGAGGTAAAGAGGGTGATTTTTTTGCTCTGGGAACTTACCTAAAAAATAGAAGAAGAAAAATAATAATTACAATATAATTTTAAATAAATAATAAGAATTTTATTTTAATTTAAATAAATTTAATATTTTTTTAATTATTATTTTTATTAATTTAATTTTCTTATAATAATTAAAAATAAATCTCCAGCTTCCTTTGAGCCACCACTGTATTTAATTAATTTTGTTTGCCCCTGCCACCGGATTTCACTTTTAAAGAAAATGACTTTGGTTAAGGAAGCAAAACAAAAACAAATTTTTCATTTTCCTTTTCTTTTTCAATTTTTACGCTCGTTTTCCATTTGCTTTTCCCGTTTCAGTTTTTTAAGGTTAATTATAGTTATTATGTCTACAAGATTTTCTCTGATAAGAATTTAAAAATAGCCTTCATCAATCCACCCACAACAAACATGACTGAAATGAAAAGCCGTTAAATACACATCAAAAAAAGTTTTTACGCAATGACAAACAAGGACCAGAACACAAGATTAACCGGATGGAGATATTGAAGAGAGGGAGAGAGAGAGAGGGAGAGAGTTTTTCCAAGGAGGAGAGAGAAAGTTGATGGCAAACTTTAAATCTGTCACTAGTTAAATAAAGTTCCTTTAAAGGATTCCGGGACTGAAAAGTTAAACATAAGGTGAGGATGCGGCAAAACCACAACAAAATATCCTTCACTCTCACATGCAAGTCATTATGAAATGAGAAAAAAAGGAGTCTTGGTGAAGCCAGCATGAATGTGGCTATGAAAACAAAATTAAAATAGTTTAAATAATGAGAGAAGGAGAAGAAAGGAGAAAATTTAATAAATTAAATATTTCTATATTTTTTCAGGCACCACCATTGAGACATATTTTTTTAAAAAATATTTTTCAAGGTCTACTTTTAGGCGTGGCTTTTTAAAGTATTTTTTTCTTGGTCTACTTTTAGGCGTGGATTTTTTAAAATTATTTTTTCTTGGTCTACTTTTAGGCGTGGATTTTTAAAAGAGTTTTTTCTTGGTCTACTCTTAGGCGTGGATTTTTAAAAGAGCTTTTTCTTGGTCTACTCTTAGGCGTGGATTTTTATAAGTAGTTTTCTTGGTCTACTTTTAGGCGTGGATTTTTAAAAGTAGTTTTCTTGGTCTACTTTTAGGCGTGGATTTTTAAAAGTATTTTTTTCTTGGTCTACATTTAGGCGTGGATTTTTAAAAGTATTTTTTCTTGGTCTACTTTTAGGCGTGGATTTTATAAAAGTATTTTTCTCCGTCTACTTTTAGGCGTTAATCTTTAAAAGTATTTTTCTTGGTCTACTTTTAGGCGTGGATTTTATAAAAGTATTTATCTCCGTCTACTTTTAGGCGTTAATCTTTAAAAGTATTTTTTCTTGGTCTTCTTTTAGGCGTGGATTTTTAAAAGTATTTTTTCTTGGTCTACTTTTAGGCGTACATTTTTAAAAGTATTTTTCTTGGTCTACTTTTAGGCGTGGATTTTTAAAAGTATTTTTTCTTGGTCCACCTTAAGGCGTGGATTTTTTAAAAATGTTTTTCAAGGCCTACCTTTAGGCGTGGATTTTTTAAAAATGTTTTTCAAGGCCTACCTTTAGGCGTGGATTTTTTAAAAATGTTTTTCAAGGTCTACCTTTAGGCGTGGATTTTTTAAAAATGTTTTTCAAGGCCTACCTTTAGGCGTGGATTTTTTAAAAATGTTTTTTCAAGGCCTACCTTTAGGCGTGGATTTTTTAAAAATGTTTTTTCAAGGCCTACCTTTAGGCGTGGATTTTTTAACATTATTTTTTCAAGGCCTACCTTTAGGCTGGATTTTTAAAGATTAAATTTTCGAGACCTACCTTTGGGCGTGGATTTTTTAAAAATGTTTTTTCAAGGCCTACCTTTAGGCGTGGATTTTTTTAAATGTTTTTTCAAGGCCTACCTTTAGGCGTGGATTTTTTAAAAATGTTTTTTCAAGGCCTACCTTTAGGCGTGGATTTTTTAAAAATGTTTTTTCAAGGCCTACCTTTAGGCGTGGATTTTTTAAAAATGTTTTTTCAAGGCCTACCTTTAGGCGTGGATTTTTTAAAAATGTTTTTTCAAGGCCTACCTTTAGGCGTGGATTTTTTAAAAATGTTTTTTCAAGGCCTACCTTTAGGCGTGGATTTTTTAAAAATGTTTTTTCAAGGCCTACCTTTAGGCGTGGATTTTTTTAAAATGTTTTTTTAAAGATACATCAATTCTCCTCAAGGAATTTTAAACAAAATGTTCAATATTTTCTATTCGTCGTTTTCTATCACTATTTCCCTCCTTTCCTTCACCTCTTTTTCCGATTATGTTTTCTACATTGTCAAACGCAAAAAAGTCCCCCCTTTTTCATCCGAGAAAAATTTGAAAAACAAAACGAAAATTGGAAACTTTTTTCATTTCCACATAATTTCCGGTGAATACCACAGCCAGGTCCAAAGTGTCACAAGCAAAGCTTAACCAAAAAAAAAGCTAAGGTGGGAGCAAATTTCGAAACTTCTACTCAGGGTAGCGCAACTCCTTTTACAGCTTCCCTGCCCTGGCGAACAAATTTAAATTATGCATCAATTATGCGAAAAAAGATATTCCCTCCATCTCTTTTTATGGCAGAACATTGCAAAAAAAGTGGTCTCTTGACTCTATTAAATAAATAGTGTAAAAATATGACCTTATCTGGATCCGTGGAGGAGGAGGACTATATGAATTTTAATGGATGGATAGGTGACTGCCTGACCAGTCTTTGGTTTGCTGTGCTCTGGACTTTGGACATATGCCTTTTTTTGTATTTCGTTAACTTTATCAGGGTGTGTGTAGGTGGCGGTGGTGGTGGTGCTGATGGCTGGCAGAACTCCCTCAGCCAGTAACTTATTCACAAAATAAGGAAGCCTTTGGGCATTTCAACGCCATAATGGCAATGCAGCAGCATCGGCAATGGATGCATTTCTCTCGTCTGTCTCCTACACCTCCTCTGTCTTCTACTTACTTTCAGACAATTTTGTTGTTGTTGTTCTCCTTGTTGCTGTTATGACTTGAATGCTGTTAAATTATGTGTACGTTCGTTAGACTTACATAGGTTGCATATGTTGTCCAGTTGATTGCCCCGTAATGGACTGTCCTGTCGTCCAGCTGCCTGTCAACAAAATGTCTGACTGCTGATATGTTTTCTTGTACTGCTTGTTAGCAGTCATTGCTGCTCCTACACTCCAGCAGCAGCACTTCGTTAGTAGAGGTTAATTTAAAAATGTTTTGTGCACAAAAAATTATGTAAATTTAACAAGAAGTAGATGGAGAACAACAACAACAACAATGTATGATTTTGTTGCTTGATTATGAGATAATTCATGTTTGCAAAACATTGTTGCTACTTTTGCGGTTTTGGGAAAGAAAAAATGTTGAGTAGCTTGTTTTGACATGATAAGTGGTAAATGATCGAAATTAGCTTAATAATATTCAAAGAAAAGCGAAAAAAGGCTGTGAAAAAATTCAATTGCATTTTAAATGATTAAATTATTGTATTAAAATGTAAAAAATTCACGCCTAAATGTAGGGTAGTCTTCGAAACAGTATTCAAAAAATCCACGCCTTAGGGTAGTCTCCAAAAATATATATTTTTTAACCAGTAAGGAAAGTAGTAAAGTCGGACTGGGCCGACTATATGATACCATTCACTACTTTGGGTATATTCTACATATGTATCCTAAAAGACGACACGTTTTTTGTTATCTGAACCGATTTCAGGGAAACTAGTCAGAGACTAATTTATATTACATCAGTACGTTTTGTCAATCGGCCTAGCTATGAATCTTTCCACGAAGCTTAGCAACATCATTCTAGACGTAATTGAGTACCCTATACCAAAATTCGTGCAAATCGAAAGATATATAGGGACTTTGGTACACAATTTACCTTAAATCGGACGAAAATATATATGGGAGCTACTATATCTAAATATGGACCAATTTTCACGAAACTTAGAACATGTCATTCTAGCCTTAATTCAGTACACTATGACAAAATTCGTGCAAATGAAAAGATTTCCAAGGACTTTGGAGAACCAATTGCCTTAAATCGGACGAAAATATATATGGGAGCTATATCTAAATCTGAACCGATTTTCACGAAACTTTGCAAACATAATTCTAGACGTAATTTAGTACGCTATGCCAAAATTCGTGCAAATCAAAATATTTCCAGGGACTTTGGTGGAATATTTATCTAAAATCGGGCGAAGCTATATATGGGAGCTATATCTAAATCTGAACCGATTTTCACGAAACTTTGCACACATCATTCTAGACGTAAATTAGTACGCTATGGCAAAATTCGTGCAAATCAAAATATTTCCAAGGGCTTTGGTGGAATATTTACCTAAAATCGGATGAAAATATATATGGGAGCTATATCTAAATCTGAACCGATTTTCACGAAACTCTGCACACATCATTCTAGACTTAATTTAGTACCCTGTGCCAAATTTCGTGCAATTCGAAAGATATATGGGACTTTGGTGCACCATATACCTTAAATCGGATGAAAATATATATGGGATCTATATCTAAATCTGAACCGATTGTCACAAAACTTTGCACACATCATTCTAGACGTAATTTAGTACGCTATGCCAAATTTCGTGCAAATAGAATTATACATAGGGACTTTGACTCAGCAATTACCATAAATCTGGCGAAGCTATATATGGGGGCTATATCTAAATCTGGACCGATTGCCACGAAACTTTGCACAAATCATTCTAGACCTTATTCATTACGCTGCGCCAAATTTCGGGTAAATCGAAGGATATATAGGGTCTTTGGTGTACCAATTACCTAAAATCGGACGAAGATATATATAGGAGCTATATCTAAATCTGAACCGATTTTCACGAAACTCTGCACACATCATTCTATACCTTATTTATTACGCTGTGCCAAATTTCGGGTAAATCGAAAGATATATAGGGTCTTTGGTGTACCAATTACCTAAAATCGGATGAAAATATATATGGGAGCTATATCCAAATCTGAACCGATTTTCACCAAACTTTACACACATCATTCTAGACTTAAAAAAGTACCCTATACCAAACCGTACAAATAGAATGATATATAGGGACTTTGATGCACCAATTACATAACATCGGATGAAAATATATATGGGGTCTTTGGTGTCCCATTTACCTTAAATCGGACGAAGATATATATGGGAGCTATATATAAATTTGAACCGATTTTCACGAAACTCTGCACACATCATTCTAGACTTAATTCAGTACCCTATACCAAACTTCGTACAAATAGAATGATATATAGGGACTTTGATGCACCAATTACATAACATCGGATGAAAATATATATGGGAGCTATATATAAATTTGAACCGATTGCCACGAAACTTTGCACACATCATTCTAGACGTAATTCATTACGCTATGCCAAATTTCGTGCAAATCGAAAGATATTTAGGGTCTTTGGTGCACCAATTCCCTCAAATCGGGCGAAACTATATATGGGAGCTATATCTAAATCTGAACCGATTTTCACGAAACTCTGCACACATCATTCTATACCTTGTTTATTACGCTGTGCCAAATTTCGGGTAAATCGAAAGATATATAGGGTCTTTGGTGTACCAATTACCTAAAATCGGATGAAAATATATATGGGAGCTATATCCAAATCTGAACCGATTTTCACCAAACTTTACACACATCATTCTAGACTTAATTCAGTACCCTATACCAAACTTCGTACAAATAGAATGATATATAGGGACTTTGATGCACCAGTTACATAACATCGGATGAAAATATATATGGGGTCTTTGGTGTCCCATTTACCTTAAATCGGACGAAGATATATATGGGAGCTATATATAAATTTGAACCGATTGTCACGAAACTTTGCACACATCATTCTAGACGTAATTTAATACGCTTTGCCAAAATTCGTGCAAATCAAAATATTTCCAGGGACTTTGGTGGAATATTTACCTAAAATTAGGCGAAGTTATATATAGGAGCTATATCTAAATCTGAACCGATTTTCACCAAACTCTGCACACATCATTCTAGACGTTATTTAGTACGCTATGCCAAAATTCGTGCAAATCGAAAGATATATAGGGTCTTTGGTGCACCAATTACCTAAAATCGGATGAAAATATATATGGGAGCTATATCTAAATCTGAACCGATTTTCCCCAATTTCAATTGGGTTCGTCCTTGGGCCAAACAAATGAGCTGTGCCAAATTTCATCCAATTCGGATCATAAATGCCACCTGTACTTTGTTAACAATTTAACATGGACAGACAGAAGGATGGAAGGACATGCATATATCGACTCAGAAAGTGATTCTATGCATATTAGGGTAGACTCCAAAAAATATGTTTTTTAATATCCACTCCTTAGGGTACTCTATTATTCTTTATTTTTTTTAAATATCCGCCTGTGGATAGGCCCTTAAAAATATTTAAAAATATATATTCAAATTCTTCTTTATTTGCCAAAAAAAAATTGCCAACTTAAAAAACCTACCAAAAAATAGCAATGGAACGCATAGCAAAAATTTTACACATTCTCTCGGAATTTTTTTTCCGGAGAAAATAAATAACAAACATTTCAGGCAGGAATTGAACCATAACATTCATTCAAACCCATCTTTTTGGCCTTTTTTTTTTTTTTGTTGTTCAATGCCATTGTGGTCTTCTTCTCTCCAGAACATTTTAAATCATTCAACTGGAAATTTTAAATTTGGTGGAAATCATTCGTGAATAAAAATGACGATGATGATGATGATGCTGACAGAAAAAAGAAAAAATAAAAACAGAACCAGAAAAAATACCACACATAAATTGAACAAAAATATATTATTTCTCCATTTAGTTAAACTGCAAAACTCCAACAAACGAACGAACAGTCATGCTGGCTGGCTGGCTGGATAGCCCAGCTAGCTGGATGGCTGGCAAACAAAAAAAATTGCACATTCATATATCAGTCATCCTTTTTTTCTGCACTTCGTTGTAATTCATACTCAGAATATTCCCGCTGGCAAATGTTAAGAAAGAAGAACAGAAAAAACAACAACAACAGCGCCCCTACATAAGCGGAGTCCGGGTGTTCAGTTTGTAATAAAAAATCTACAAAAAAAAAAACCAACTACAGAATTTCTTGTAATCGTTATTGTCGAAACGAATTCAGACACCCAATGCACACACACTCAGGCGAACAACCAATATGTGTACCGAAGAATAATATTCATCAGTAACAGTAACTTGTAAAGAATGAACGAAAGCAGAAAAAATGAACAATGCTGAACGAGAAAATAATATAACAACACCTCCTACTCGTCTTTTTTCTTCTACTTCTTCTTGGTATAGCACCTCTTCGTTCCGTTCCTCACCGCACCTCTCCTCTGTTAGCATTGCACTGTGAAAATGCTACTTTTTTTGCCATATTTTCTGCGATATTGGGAAGTCATGAATATTGTTTAGCATAACTACAGTGGAGGGTAAAAGATTCTCTTTCTAAAAATACGAAATATATTTTGTTTAATAAAAAATATTGAAAATCCTGTAAAATATTATAAATATTAATTTTGGAATAGGTGGCGTATAACTACCAACATGACTCATACGCTAAGGGGTACTTCAGATATAAAATGAAATTAATCATACGCAACAGTGCCCTCTACTCAACCTCTACCACTTTGAAATATTAATTTTAAAATATAAGGGTAGTCTTTGAAAAATGAAGTTTAAAAAATCCACGCCTAAGGATAGTCTTTGAAAAACTAAGTTTAAAAATCCACGCCTAAGGGTGGTCTTTGAAAAATTATTTTTAAAAAATCCACGCCTAAGGGTAGTCTTTGAAAAATGAAGTTTAAAAAATCCACGCCTAAGGTTGGTCTTTGAAAAATTATTTTTAAAAAATTCACGCCTAAGGATGGTCTTTGAAAAATTATTTTTAAAAAATCCACGCCTAAGGGTAGTCTTTGAAAAATGAAGTTTAAAAAATCCACGCCTAAGGGTGGTCTTTGAAAAATTATTTTTAAAAAATCCACGCCTATAGATAGTCTTTGAAAAATGAAGTTTAAAAAATCCACGCCTAAGGATAGTCTTTGAAAAATGAAGTTTAAAAAATCCACGCCTAAGGATAGTCTTTGAAAAATTAATTTTAAAAAATCCACGCCTAAGGTTGGTCTTTGAAAAATTATTTTTAAAAAATCCACGCCTAAGGTTGGTCTTTGAAAAATTATTTTTAAAAAATCCACGCCTAAGGTTGGTCTTTGAAAAATTATTTTTAAAAAATCCACGCCTAAGGTTGGTCTTTGAAAAATTATTTTTAAAAAATCCACGCCTAAGGTTGGTCTTTGAAAAATTATTTTTAAAAAATCCACGCCTAAGGTTGGTCTTTGAAAAATTATTTTTAAAAAATCCACGCCTAAGGACAGTCCTTGAAAAATTATTTTTAAAAAATCCACGCCTAAGGACAGTCCTTGAAAAATTAATTTTAAAAAATCCACGCCTAAGGATAGTCCTTGAAAAATTAATTTTAAAAAATCCACGCCTAAGGATAGTCATTGAAAAATGAAGTTTAAAAAATCCACGCCTAGGGTTGGTCTTTGAAAAATTATTTTTAAAAAATCCACGCCTAAGGGTGGTCTTTGAAAAATTATTTTTAAAAAATCCACGCCTAAGGATGGCGTGGAAATTTCGTACAAATCGAAAGATTATTAGGGACTTTGGTGCACCATTTACCTGAAATCGAACGAAAATATATATGGGAGCTATATCTAAATCTGAACCGATTTTTCCCAATTTCAATAGGGTTCGTCCTTGGGTCAAATAAATGAGCTTTGCCAAATTTCATTGAAATCGGATCATAAATGCCACCTGTACTTTGTTCACAAAAATACATGGACGGACGAACATGCATAAATCGACTCAGAAAGTGATTCTATGCATATTCTCAAACGGAACCCTGGGTCTATCTCGTGTCCTTTTGTCCGTTACAAACATAGGCACAAAGACATAATACCCTGTACCACAGTGTGGTGAAGGGTATAAAAATCCACGCTAGTCTTAAAAAAAAATCCAAGCCTAATGGTAGTCTCTGAAAAATATTTTTAAAAAATCCAAAATTTAATTCTTTTGGACCTGAAAAAAATATTTATAAAAAATTCAGGCCTATATGTGATC
Source organism: Musca vetustissima (assembly GCF_032173495.1). NCBI lineage: Eukaryota > Metazoa > Arthropoda > Insecta > Diptera > Muscidae > Musca > Musca vetustissima. Next base: position 15,857 of record NW_026888258.1, read on the forward strand.
TGTAAAAAAATATTTAAAAAATGCTCTCTTTTTCTTGGTCGTTAGAAAAAAAATCAAGCTCTGATTGCCTTGGAAAAATAATATTTAAATAGGGTGTACAGGTTTGCGTATGATTTATATTAATTGATTCCCAGCGTATCCCATAACGTATGAGTGGTGTCATTAGTCATACGCCACCTATGCAAAAATTCTATTTCTTGATATTTTAAAGCTTTTCCATGCCTTTTTAATGCGGTTCACTCACTTTTATCCCCCACTGTTCGCCCTGCATATTATGAATGTATAATCTAGCATTATATGTTTATATATGGTAAGTGCTTTTTGGAAAACTAAATTTTATATGTATGGAAAACTAAGAGGCAAAGCTGCAGAGAACAAAGCCAAACAACTAGAACAAGACCAGAACAAAACAGCAGTAACAATGGTAAGACCTTAAGTCAATACAAGAACGATGGCGATGACGACGACGAGTTAAAGTCTCAAAGTAAACTTTTTCTGGTTGGTGTTGGTTCGGTTCGGGGTTTTTTTCTTGCTTTCTTAGTTGTGCAGCTGCACAATTCGTCTTTGGCCCTGTGGGTTCCAATGGTTCGAATATGGTCGTATATGTAACAAAACGTAACGTAAATTTTGTAGTAGGAGGCAATTGGACGTATGTATGGTATGTATCTCCTCCTCCTCTCCTGCTGCCTGCTCATGTCTTTACAAAGAAAGTAAGTTATTGGCAACATTTAAGTATGGTCACGAAACCTGGCATTCTCGTTAAAATTTAAACAACCGACAACAGAAATGTTAGGCGGAATACACCCCATACTTGATGGCTTGACTGCGCTTTGCCATGGGTTTCGAATAAGGCAAGACAAGAGTGCCAGGGAAAAATAGCTGAAGCTGTCATGATTGCTAAACGAGCAACAACGAGAACTCACACCAACAACACGATGATGATGATGATAGGTTAAGCAAATTTATTTTAAAATGTTGTTGAGTTGAGTTAAACGTAAAAGAAGAAGAAGTGGAGGAGGTGCGGAACAAAATAAGAAAATATTCAAATTGTGGTTTTGTTATTAAATTTTCGTAACAAAAAAAATGGATGGATATGTGGGTGGGTGTTGAACTGACTCTATGGAATCGATGTGTGGTAAATGCCACACAATCAACAACAATTTAATAACAGCCGTGGCGAAAAAAAGTTATTGAAATGAGAATGGAAATTGTTCGTTTGTAAGTGAATTGCGAAAATATAAAGGTAGTTAAGTTGAAGGTTTTGAAAAAAACAAACACGTCTTGATGTCACGAGGGAAATAATAATAGGTTTCACAGACAAAAGGTTAAACGTGTTATTCAAAAGAAGAATTTCAAATCAATTTTGTAATAAAATATTTATATGGAAATATAAGTTTCCCGGGAGTAGAAAGGAATGGATTAAAAGGAACAAAGTTCGCAATTTCGATTATAAAAATCCCTTTGAAGCCATTGTTATAACAATTAAATATTGACAGCTATAGACAAAGTACCCCACCAGTGCGTATAACTACTGACATCAATCATACGCATAGAGGGTTCAATTTCAAAGAAGATATTTCGAAAATTAGCTCATTCGATTTCTTTGAGAAAAAAACAAAATGGAACTTCAAAGGAATATATTTTTTTAGAAACAATTTTCCAATCAATCACATTTGCCTAGAAAGTAAATCAAAGAAATTGAGTGAAAACTTACACCAATGCGTATAACTACTGACGTCAATCATACGCACAAAGGTTCAATTTTATTGGACATTGCATGGATTTTTTTTAATATTTCTTCAGGCAGGCCTGGATTTTTTATAAGAATATTTTCTTCAGAGACTAAATACAGGCGTGGATTTTTTATAAAAATATTTTCTTCAGGGACTACAGACAGGCGTGGATTTTTTATAAAAATATTTTTTTCAGAGACTTCAGGGACTAAGACAGACGTGGTTTTTTTATAAAAATATTTTTTCAGAGACTTCAGGGACTACAGACAGGCGTGTTTTTTTTATAAAAATATTTTTTCAGAGACTTAGGGGTCTACAGACAAACGTGACTCAGAAAGTGTACTAGACAGGCGTGGTTGTTTTATAAAAATATTTTTTCAGAGACTTAGGGGTCTACAGACAAACGTGGATGCTTAAGGCCTCAAATAGTACCCCACCAGTGCGTATAACTACTGACATTTTTTCAAAGCCTCAACTAAGGTGTGGATTTCTAAAAAAATAATTTTTCAAGGCCTCAACTAAGGCGTGGATTTCTAAAAAATAATTTTTTAAGGCCTCAACTAAGGCGTGGATTTCTAAAAAATAATTTTTCAAGGAGGCATTGAGGAATTTTTGTAATGCCTCAACTAAGGCGTGGATTTCTAAAAAATAATTTTTTAAGGCCTCAAATAAGGCGTGGATTTCTAAAAAATAATTTTTCAAGGCCTCAAATAAGGCGTGGATTTCTAAAAAAATAATTTTTCAAGGCCTCAAATAAGGCGTGGATTTCTAAAAAATAATTTTTCAAGGCCTCAAATAAGGCGTGGATTTCTAAAAAATAATTTTTCAAGGCCTCAAATAAGGCGTGGATTTCTAAAAAATAATTTTTCAAGGCCTCAAATAAGGCGTGGATTTCTAAAAAATAATTTTTTAAGGCCTCAAATAAGGCGTGGATTTCTAAAAAATAATTTTTCAAGGCCTCAAATAAGGCGTGGATTTCTAAAAAATAATTTTTCAAGGCCTCAAATAAGGCGTGGATTTCTAAAAAATAATTTTTCAAGCCCTCAACTAAGGCGTGGATTTCTAAAAAATAATTTTTCAAGGCCTCAACTAAGGCGTGGATTTCTAAAAAATAATTTTTCAAGGCCTCAACTAAGGCGTGGATTTCTAAAAAAATATTTTTCAAGGCCTCAACTAAGGCGTGGATTTCTAAAAAAATATTTTTCAAGGCCTCAACTAAGGCGTGGATTTCTAAAAAATATTTTTTCAAGGCCTCAACTAAGGAGTGGATTTCTAAAAAATAATTTTCCAAGGCCTCAACAACTAGTTTGGATTTCTAAATAATAGTTTTTTAAGGCCTCAACTAAGGCGTGGATTTCTAAAAAATAGTTTTTTAAGGCCTCAACTAAGGCGTGGATTTCTAAAAAATAATTTTTCAAGGCCTCAACTAAGGCGTGGATTTCTAAAAATAATTTTTCAAGGCCTCAACTAAGGCGTGGATTTCTATTTTTTTTTTACTGCCTCATCTAAGGCGTGGATTTCTAAAAAATAATTTTTCAAGGCCTCAACTAAGGCGTGGATTTCTAAAAAATAGTTTTTTAAGGCCTCAACTAAGGCGAGGATTTCTAAAAAATAGTTTTTAAAGGCCTCAACTAAGGCGTGGATTTCTAAAAAATTATTTTCAAGGACTTCCTTTTGGAGTGGATATGCTTTGATGTGGATTTCTAAAAATTAATTTTTCAAGGCCTCAAAAGAAGGCGTGGATTTTTCAACAACATTTTTTCAAGGCCTCAAAAGAGGGCGTTAATTTTTTAACAATATTTTTTCAAGGCCTCAAAAGAAGGCGTATATTTTTTAACAATATTTATTCAAGGCCTCAAAAGAAGGCGTTAATTTTTTAACAATATTTTTTCAAGACCCCAAAAGAAGGCGTGGAGTTTTTAAACTATATTTTTCAAGGTCTCAAATAAGGTGTGGAGTTTTTAAACAATATTTTTTCTAGACTTCAAATAAGGCGTGGAGATTTTGCAACTTAAAAAATGTGAATCTGAGGTTCCACGAATTTTTTCTAACTAAAAAAATTGCCTTAGAGTAGTTTTAAGAGAAAATAAAATATTCAGTGGTTTATGGTGACGTATGATGGCCGTCAACACTTATACGCCCTCATTTAAATATTTCCTAATTTTCATGAAATTCTATATTTTTTCTCTTAAATATGCTATTTAATTTTACGATTTAAAGATTAAAACAATTTCCGTCTGTGAGTGAGTGTGTGTGCGCGCGATTTTTTCATATTATCACAATCCTCTAGATTGCTGATGGTCAAAGTCGAGGTACACTACACAATTTGCCAAGCAAACATTCAACCGCCTGTTCAGTATTTTTGTTGCTGTTCTCTTCCTGTCGTTGTCGTTCTGCTGTTCACCAAGGCTCATATAATATTCTAAAAGTGAAACACAACTCCAGTATGGATGTAGAAAAAGTAGAAAAAAAACCGAGCTGAAATAGGAGCAACAGCAAACAAATGGTATGGAAATGAAGACATAGCTTTCAATATCACAAGGGGGATGGACCAGGCATTCGCTTCTCTTCTCCCTAAGCCTCGAATGTTAAACGCAGAGAAGTCAGTCCACGAAGTGGAAAAGTTTTTTTCTTTTCAATGTTTTTTTCATCATCCACATCGTCGTCGTCTTTTTTTGTCGATTCCATGGAACCAAACCATATTTAGAAATTTAATAGCAAAATGTGCAATGCCTGCAAACTCCGGCATAGTGAGAGAGAATAAATTGGACACGAATTGAGGCAAACGTGGTACAGAAAAAAACGGAAAACTATAAAATAACTTTTTAATATTTTTGTTTGTTGTTGGAAAAACAATTCTCTGACAGTGTCTCTGCAGTCTGCTCCCCCTTTGCAAAAATATATGGTGTGAAATATTAAGAATTCAGCTGGCTTGCAAATGGGAAACCAAATTCATCGGTCCAACCAACCAGCCATCCAGCCAGTCATCCGACCACCAACAAACCAACCCAACCACTTCGAAATTCTCGACAGAAAAAAACCGAAATTGCTGTTATTAGTTTTGGGGCCGAGTAATACCCAAAAACATACGCCAAAGAAAGTTTAATTAAAAAGGGTTCAACATCAACTATATATATGTCGGAACGTATGCTGGTGGTGGCGATGTTGGTTATGTTTTCACTGGCAGGCTAAGCGAAAACTTTTATTATATTTTCGAAAAAACAAATTCAAAAAACATTTTTCAAAAGTCCATAATATGAACACTGCTAAACCACACACTTGTGCCAATATCCAGCTGTCGGATTTCTAAGGATTGGCCACCACGAAATTTTCTTTCGTTCTTTGTGTTTAAGGAAAACTTTCCTTGCTTCCTTTTGCGGCCGGCTGAGAAGTGTTCACTTGAATTATTATTATATTAACTTAACAAACAAACATTTCGTGGCCTGACTTTGATTAAAAAGCCAATTCCGCAGCACACTCTCCCACACTCTTTGGCTTTGGCCAATTGTGGAGTATTTACTGGGAACTTGAATACCTTCAAAGGCCAGTGGAAAGTGGCTAAAAACTTTGATGAGCATTAACTAAGAAGTTCTTTGATTTTTTGGTATTAATTTAATTAAAAAGTCAGGTTCGGCGGATAATTTTTCATGATACACCTATGCGTATGATTAATATTAATACAAGTGGCATATGTGGCGTATACATGTTGTCACAACGTATACGACAATAAGGACCGAAAAATTCACAGGCAAGAGAAACAAATCTCATTTGCATATTTTTCTAAATATTTGTAAAAAATCCACGTTAATATAGATAGAATAAATGCTTGGGACCTCAGTTCCCAATTTTTTCTATAGAAAAAAATTCTGGGGACCTCAGTTCCCATTTTTTTCTATAGAAAAAATTCAGGGGAGCTCAGTTCCCATTTTTTTCTATAGAAAAAAATTCTGGGGACCTCAGTTCCCATTTTTTTCTATAGAAAAAAATTCTGGGGACCTCAGTTCCCATTTTTTTCTATAGAAAAAAATTCTGGGGACCTCAGTTCCCATTTTTTTCTATAGAAAAAAATTCTGGGGACCTCAGTTCCCATTTTTTTCTATAGAAAAAAATTCTGGGGACCTCAGTTCCAATTTTTTTCTATAGAAAAAAATTCTGGGGACCTCAGTTCCCATTTTTTCTATAGAAAAAAATTCTAGGGACCTCAGTTCCCATTTTTTTCTATAGAAAAAAATTCTGGGGACCTCAGTTCCCATTTTTTCCCATTCTGGGGACCACAGTTCCCATTTTTTTCTATAGAAAAAAATTCTGGGGACCACAGTTCCCACTTTTTTCTATAGAAAAAAATTCTGGGGACCACAGTTCCCTCTTTTTTTCTATAGAAAAAAATTCTGGGGACCACAGTTCCCACTTTTTTTCTATAGAAAAAAATTCTGGGGACCACAGTTCCCACTTTTTTTCTATAGAAAAAAATTCTGGGGACCTCAGTTCCCATTTTTTTCTATAGAAAAAAATTCTGGGGACCTCAGTTCCCATTTTTTTCTATAGAAAAAAATTCTGGGGACCTCAGTTCCCATTTTTTTCTATAGAAAAAAATTCTGGGGACCTCAGTTCCCATTTTTTTCTATAGAAAAAAATTCTGGGGACCTCATTTCCCATTTTTTTCTATAGAAAAAAATTCTGGGGACCACAGGTCCCATTTTTTTCTATAGAAAAAAATTCTGGGGACCACAGTTCCCATTTTTTTCTATAGAAAAAAATTCTGGGGACCACAGTTCCCATTTTTTTCTATAGAAAAAAATTCTGGGGACCACAGTTCCCATTTTTTTCTATAGAAAAAAATTCTGGGGACCACAGTTCCCATTTTTTTCTATAGAAAAAAATTCTGGGGACCACAGTTCCCATTTTTTTCTATAGAAAAAATTCTGGGGACCACAGTTCCCATTTTTTTCTATAGAAAAAAATTCTGGGGACCACAGTTCCCATTTTTTTTCTATAGAAAAAAATTCAGGGGACCTAAGTTTCTATAGGAAAAAATTCTGGGGACCTCAAGAAAAATTCGGAAAACCTCAGTTAATGTTCAGATAATTTGCTCTCCACCCCTTTGTTCCAAATTATTTCACCTCTCATACGAAACGAAATAAACTGTGTTCATCAACGCATGTTGACCTCCAATTCTTAATTAGCAGAACATAGATTTGATGACAAATGGAAAATGAAACAAAAAAAAAACAAAAATAAGAAAGAATATCAACCAAAAAAAAAGAGATACAAAAATATGCCATATATGAGAAATGCTGGTTTCAGAGCTGGCTGCCAGTTCCATGCCAGCAGATAGGCATGGATTGGTTGTCTGTTCGTACTGCTGATGATGGTGCTGCACACAGTCAACCAGGCCGGGCCAGCCAGCCAGCACAGCCCAGCAAGCAAGCGTTGATGTTTGCCAACCTTTCAATTGGTTTCTCAAAACAACAGCCATCCATTCCAATTAAGCCAAACCAAAAAAAGAAGAACACAGAAAAAAACAGCAACAACAACCACATCGACGATGACAACGTCACATACGTACAACAACAAAACAAAAAACATACAATTTTTTAAATTTAAATTAAATTACTTTATTTATATTTGTGCAATGTGCACTGCAGGAGGAGGAGGAGGAACACTGCGGCACAGGCAGAGGCAGTTGTTTGGTGTTGATAGTGTCTGATGTTGTTTGTGAGTTCGATGTGATGTTGTTGTTGCTGTTGTTACTGTTGCCTTGTGTTGACTGTCAGTTGAGTTTCAATTTAAATGGCCGTGTTCCTCCTCCCATCAAACATACTTACATGGGCATATAGATAGATTTGTATGAGGGTATGGATTCTTCAGGAAATTATCCCAAAGGGGCCTTGAGAGTCCTCAGGTCACATTTTTTGGTATAGAAAAAAAATCAGGCAATTAGGTCCCATTCTTTCTCTATAAAAAATTCACAGACCCTCAGGTCCTATTTCTTCTCTAGGAAAAAATGTATGGACCCTCAGGTCCTATTTTTTCTCTAGAAAAAATTCACAGACCCTCAGGTCTCATTTTTTTCTATAGAAAAAAAATTCACAGACCCTCAGGTCTCATTTTTTTCTATAGAAAAAAATTCACAGACCCTCAGGTCTCATTTTTTTCTATAGAAAAAAATTCACAGAACCTCAGGTCTCATTTTTTCTATAGAAAAAAAATTCACAGACCCTCAGGTCTCATTTTTTTCTATAGAAAAAAATTCACAGACCCTCAGGTCTCATTTTTTTTCTATAGAAAAAAATTCACAGACCCTCAGGTCTCATTTTTTTCTATAGAAAAATATTCACAGACCCTCAGGTCTCATTTTTTTCTATAAAAAAAAATCACAGACCCTCAGATCTTTTTTCTATAGAAAACAATTTACAGACCCTCAGGTCATATTTGTTCTCTAAAAAAAATCACAGGCCCTTAGGTCCCATTCTTTCTCCAGAATAAAATTCACAGACTCTCAGGTCCTATTTTTTCTCTAGAAAAAAATTATAGACCATATTTTCTTATTTTTTCCAGAAAAGAATTCACAGACCCTCAGGTCCTATTTTTTCTCTTGAAAAAAAAAACACAGACCCTCAGGTCCTATTTTTTTCTCATGAAAAAAACACAGATCCTCAAGTCCTATTTTTTATATAAAAAAATCACAGACCCTCAAGTCCTCAACAATTTACAGACCCTCAGGTCGTATTTAGACCCTATTTTCCTATTTTTCTCTAGAAAAAATTCAAAAGAATTCACAGACCCTCAGGTCCTTTTTTTCTCTTGGAAAAAACCACAGACCCTCAGGTCCTATTTTTTTCTCATGAAAAAAACACAGACCCTCAAGTCCTATTTTTTTCTATAGAAAAAAATTCACAGCCCCTCAGGTCCCTTTTTTTTCTATAGAAAAAAATCACAGACCCTTAGGTATTTTTTTTCTATATAAACAAGTTACAGGCTCTCAGGTCTTTTTTCTATAGAAAATCACAGGCCCTTAGGTCCCATTCTTTCTCTAGAAAAAAAATTCACAGACCCACAGGTCCTATTTTTTCTCTAAAAACTCTATAGACCCTATTTTCTAAAGAAAAAATTCACAGACCCACAGGTCCTATTTTTTCTGTAGAAAAAAATTCACAGACCCGCAGGTCTCATGTTTTTCTATAGAAAAAAATCACATAACCTCAGGTCACATTTTTGCTATATAAAAAATTCAAAGGGTCCGTGATTTTTTTTTCTTTAAAAAAATAGAACCTGAAGGTCTGTGAATTTTTTCTAAAAAAAAAATTTCTAAAAAAAACTTGCAGCCCCTCAGGTCTATTTTTTTATAGAAATATAAAATCACAGTTCCTCAAGTCCTGCTTTTTCCTACAGAAATCAATTCACAGAAACTCAGGTCCAGTAGAAAAAAAATTTCAGACCCTTTTCAAAAGAAAAAAATCAAAGACCTCTTAGATCCTATTTTTTCTATAGACAAAATTCAGGTCATATTTTGTTTCAATAGAAAAAATGTTATAGACCCTCAGTTTTATCGAAAAAAATTTAGAACTTGAATTCAGATTTTTTTCTATTGAAAATCGTGGGACCTCAGTTCCGAATTTTTCTCCTAGAGGCCCTCCCCTCCTAAGGCCTCTTTGCCGGAATATTTGCTATCATTTATTTTAGTTCAAGTTAATTTTACCATATGTAGATATATATCTGCCTGTGTAGTATCAACAAACTGATTGAACATTCTATATACATATATAGGTATGTGTGTGTGTTTGTTTGTCTGTATATATATTCAATTTAGTTTTCTCCAACATTGATTATATGGTAACAGGCAGGCAGGCAAGCATTGATTATATTTGTCCTAAAAGTTATCTACGTGTGTGTGTGTAGTACACTATTTAGTATTGATGTTGTGTGTGTATATATGTATGTGTAAGTGTATGCAATGCAGTTGCAAATACACACATTCTGCCGTTGATAATGATGATGTTGTTGTTGCTGTATCGATGATGCTGATGTTGACGACGATACTATTGACTGATGTCGATGCTGATGTTGATTGCCTTACTCGAGAGACAACTGTCAATGGCTCCCGAAAGTAAGTAAAGAAGTGAAAAGATATATCAATAACAACAAATGCATCAGCAGCTGCAACAACAACAACGATGTTGATGATGACGACAATGTCGATGAACACAACATGTCGTTTGCCAATTTTAGGACCAACAATAAAACAAGAGCAGGAGTAACAACAAACAGTAAATTGTACATGCAACAACAACGGCAGCAACAACAACAGCTACAACAACACAACTAGTCAACACTCTTTGTATTGATTCAATTTAAATCAATGCAAACAACAACATTATCGTCAAATCGTCAATATCAACAATGCTAACGACGGGCACAGGACGGGCCATTGACGAACAAGGGAAAAACACAGTAGCTCGAATCCACTTCGATGATGAGGATGTCGACAACAACAACAACATGACTAAAAACAAAACCAAAATAAAAAATATTGACTAAATGGACTAAGGATAAGGATAGAAAAAAGTTTCGAACTGAGATTCTCTGAATTTTTTCTATAGACAAAAGATCCGAACTGAGGTTCTCAGAATTTTTTTCTATAGAAAAAATGTGCCGAACTGAGGTTCTCTGAATTTTTTCTATAGAAAAAATGTGCCGAACTGAGGTTCTCTGAATTTTTTCTATAGAAAAAATGTGCCGAACTGAGGTTCTCTGAATTTTTTCTATAGAAAAAATGTGCCGAACTGAGGTTCTCAGATTTTTTTCTATAGAAAAAATGTGCCGAACTGAGGTTCTCTGAATTTTTTCTATAGAAAAAATGTGCCGAACTGAGGTTCTCAGAATTTTTTCTATAGAAAAAATGTGCCGAACTAAGGTTCTCAGAATTTTTTCTATAGAAAAAATGTGCCGAACTGAGGTTCTCAGAATTTTTTTTATAGAAAAAATGTGCCGAACTGAGGTTCTCAGAATTTTTTCTATAGAAAAAATGTGCCGAACTGAGGTTCTCAGAATTTTTCCTATAGAAAAAAATGTGCCGAACTGAGGTTCTCAGATTTTTTTCTATAGAAAAAAATATCCGAACTGAGGTTCTCCGAATTTTTTTCTATAGAAAAAAATATCCGAACTGAGGTTCTCAGAATTTTTTCTATAGAAAAAAATATCCGAACTGAGGTTCTCCGAATTTTTTTCTATAGAAAAAAATATCCGAACTGAGGTTCTCCGAATTTTTTTCTATAGAAAAAAATATCTGAACTGAGGTTCTCCGAATTTTTTTCTATAGAAAAAAATATCCGAACTGAGGTTCTCCGAATTTTTTTCTATAGAAAAAATGTGCCGAACTGAAATTCCAACAACAACAATTCTGGTTAAATTTATGCACAAAAAATCGTATAAGAAACATGATTTTAATTTATTGCTTCATACCCTGAAGTAGAAGGAGAAGTGCTCCGAAGAACAACAACTAGCAAATAAATAAATAAATTTTCAAATAAGACACCATTCGAAAAAAACGAAACCGAACCCCAATCACAGACAGATATTCAATAATTTACCCTTTTCCCTCCACCCTGCGGAAGTCTGAATCTGTCTGACAACTCCTTCTGCCTAGTCCATGAACGGTCGTTTGGTCATTCGATCCATAGCTAAGGTTGGTAGTTGGTTGGAAGGTACACTACGTCAATTGTGTGACACGAATAACAAATCAGTGTTGTTCGAAGCTTCTTCTTCTTCTTCTTTGTTTTTTTGTGTGTCTCTTCTGATAGTTTTTTTGTGTGTCCCATCACTTCGAAACAATTCTGATGAAAAGTGAAGTACAGGGAACTCAATCATTGACGACATCACAATTCAACTCGATGTCTTCTCACCGAACATATGTTTATTTATTAAGGAGAACTTCGTCGAAGTAGAAGAAAAAAGAAGAAGCATACATAATTTATGTATCGACTGGTCAATTTTCAACAGCGACAAGTGCAAAGAAGCATTGGAACAGCCAACATACTCCTCCCATATGTTTACCTTCAGTAGAGGAGGACGGACGGACTTGGCTGTTCTACGAAAAACCGCTGCTGACCAAATATTTGCGAATGAAATCAACAAAAATTATGTTCGTCCGAGTCGTTTATTTAATTGGTATTAAATTTATGCAACAACAACAATAAAAAAACGATACAAACAGAAACTCATTTCGTTTACCATCAGAGGTATTGACCAGTTTGATGGCTAGAGATTGTCCCGCGGTCATCTACATGGCATAAAAGACAAAAAAAAACAATTAAATGCAGATATATATAAAATACATATGTTTTCCATAGAATGCACTAGGGAGGAGTGAATTTTTTTTATAGAAAAACAAAACGGAAGTTCGGTACATTTTTCTACAGAAAAAAAAATCGGAGAACCTCAGTTCGGAACTTTTTTCTATAGAAAAAAATTAGGAGAAGCTCGGAACTTTTATCTATAGAAAAAAATTGGAGAATCTCAGTTCGTAACTTTTTTTTCTATAGAAAAAAATTTGGAGAACCTCAGTTCGGAACTTTTTTTCTATAGAAAAAAATTTGGAGAACCTCAGTTCGGAACTTTTTTTCTATAGAAAAAAATTTGGAGAACCTCAGTTCGGAACTTTTTTTCTATAGAAAAAAATTTGGAGAACCTCAGTTCGGAACTTTTTTTCTATAGAAAAAAATTTGGAGAACCTCAGTTCGGAACTTTTTTCTATAGAAAACAATTTGGAGAACCTCAGTTCGGAACTTTTTTTCTATAGAAAAAAATTTGGAGAACCTCAGTTCGGAACTTTTTTTCTATAGAAACAAATTTGGAGAACCTCAGTTCGAAACTTTTTTTCTATAGAAAAAAATTCAGAGAACCTCAGTTCGGAACTTTTTGTCTATAGAAAAAAATTTGGAGAACCTCAGTTCGAAACTTTTTTCTATAGAAAAAATTCAGAGAACCTCAGTTCGGAACTTTTTTCTATAGAAAAAATTCGGAGAACCTCAGTTCGGAACTGTTTTCTATAGAAAAAAATTCGGAGAACCTCAGTTCGGAACTTTTTTCTATAGAAAAAAATTCGGAGAAACTCAGTTCGGAACTTTTTTCTATAGAAAAAAAATCGGAGAACCTCAGTTCGGAACTTTTTTTATAGAAAAAAATTTGGAGAACCTCAGTTCGGAACTTTTTTCTATAGAAACAAATTCGGAGAACCTCAGTTCGGAACTTTTTTCTATAGAAACAAATTCGGAGAACCTCAGTTCGGAACTTTTTTCTATAGAAAAAAATTCGGAGAACCTCAGTTCGGAACTTTTTTTCTATAGAAAAAAATTTGGAGAACCTAATTTCGGACTTTTTTCTATAGAAAAAATCAGTTCGGACTTTTTTCTATAGAAAAAATCAGTTCGGACTTTTTTCTATAGAAAAAATCAGTTCTATAGAAAAAAATTTGGAGAACCTTAGTTCGGACTTTTTTTTCTATGGACAAAATTCTGAGAATCTCAGTTCCGGACTTTTTTTTCTATAGATAAAATTCTGAGAACCTCAGTTCGTATTTTTTTCTATAGAAAAACATTTGAAGAACCTCAATTCGCAAACCCTCAGGTCGTGTAAAATGTTGTTGTTATTGTTTAACAAACACCATATGGTGTTGTTGCCTGCCAGATTAGACAAACGGAAATGATCAGCAATGAAATCTATGCCTCTCAATAAAATGCAAAACTATTTGTCTAAGTCAAAGATCTGATTAGTTCATAGGCATAGCCATGGCAAAAACGCTCACGCAGAAAGCAACAAACGCACCCATTTCATGTTAGAGGCAGGCATGCAGGGCAAGGCATGAATGGCAATCTAATCGGAAAGAAATATAACACACCATTCCAAAAAAAATGAGAAGAGGAAGGAAAAACACACAAGACCCAGTGGTGGTGTTGGTGGTTGCTGCCACATTGCGATGCAATGCGACGCCATGCCACTATCCAAATCATCTCCAAATGATATGTAAATGTTTAAACAAAACTGCAAAAATTAAAGCAATTTTACAAAACAGTCAAGCATGCAGGCACAGGCAGGCAGGCTGACTATCTCTGGCAGGCAACGAGCCTAGGCGTTCAGACCATAATTCAACGGCCTACGGGAGATGAGAAACCCAACCATCCAATCAGTCAACCATTCCCCAACACTGCTGCTGACTCTGAGATGGAGTGCAATGTAGTTTACACACTGCAGATCATCATTGCAGTGAGGAAATTTGCTGCCCACGGTGATGGAGAATGAACGAAAGCAAACAAATTTGTTTAAAATAACACAGCAAACTATGGTTCGGCCACGCTATCTGCAACAACATTATCATGCCACATGCAAAAAATAACAGCAACACCAACATCATCAACAAATAATGCTTACATTTGCAACAAGATAAAAAAGTTTGGGTTTTGAAGTGTGAATACACTCAAGGAAAATTGCAAATCAGCAGGGTAGATTTCCAATTGGAAATAAAGATTTTCAATTGAAAATTAAATTCACCTAAGAGTAAATTATGATTTCCAATTGGACATCTAATTCAGCTGTGTAAAAAGGAAGATTTCCAATCGGAAATCTAATTCAGATAAAAAGAAATGAAAACTTCCAATTGGAAACACTGTTTAGCTAAGGGAAAATAGTCATTTCCAATTGGAAACTCAATTCAGCGTATGACAAATTAAGATGTCCAATAGGAATTTTAATTCAGCTCAGTTGAATTTAAGATTTCCAATTGGAAACCTAATTCAGCTGAATCCGAAAACTTAGTCAGCAAAGAAGAAATGTAAAATTGCAATTGGAAACCCAATTCAGCTAAGGAAAAATAGAGATTTCCAGTTAGAACTGCAATTCATCCATTCCCCAATTTATAATTAACCAAAGAAAATTTTCCAATTGGGAACCCAATTCAGCAAAGGAAAAAATAATAATGCATTTTGGAAGGGTTTAATTCAAAGTTTCTAATTGGAAACTCTAGACATCAAGTAAAAAGAGGATATTTCTAATTGGAAACCCAATTCAGATTAATTAAAAAGGCGGATTCCCTATCAAAACCCTAATTCAGCAAAGAATAAATTAAAAGTTCAAATTGGAAACGCAATTCAGTTAAGAGAAAATACAGATTTGCAATAAGAAAATTGTAATTAATCAAGGGTTAATTGAAAAATTCTAATTAGAAATTATATTCTTCAAGGATAAAGATAAGATTCCAATTAGAAACCCAATTGAGCTGAATTAAAACGGAATTTAAAGTTCCAATTGGAAACCCAATTCAGTAAAAGAGATAAAGATTTCCTATTAGAACTCTTATTGAGCCCTGTTGAATTTAGGAATTCCAATTGAAATCCCAATTCAACAAAGGGAAAATAGAGATTTCAATTAGAAACCCAATTCAGCAAAGGAAAAAAAATTAAAAATTCCTATTGGAAAACAAATTCAACTAAGGGAAAATGGAGACCTCCAATTAGAAATTCACCAAAGAAAAAATTAAAAATTCCTATTAGAAACCCATTTTAGCTAAGGGAAAATGGAGACCTCTAATTGGAAACCTAATTCTGCAAATGGGGAATTAAGATTTCCTATTGGAACTCTTATTCAACTCACTCTAATGGGAAATTAAAATTTCATATTGGAAAACGAATTTCAGCAAAACTGAAATTAAAAAATTCAATTGGAGGCCTAATTCAGCAAAGTTTAATTGCAAATTTCTTATTGGAAACTGAATTTATCAAAACTAAATTGAAAATTTCCAATTGGAATTCACAAGTAGTTAAGCTAAAACGTAGATTTCCTATTGGAAACATAATATAGTTAAGCTCAATTGCAAATTTTCCAATTGGAAAACTATTTCAGGTAAGAAGATTTACAAAAAAATTTTATTGGAAATTAAATTCAACTAAATCGAATTGTATATCTCTTATTTAAAATCATAATTCAGTTGAGTTAAATGGAATGTTTCATATTAGAAATCTAATTCAGCTAAAGGAAATTAAAATGTCTTATTAGAAAATCAGCTAGACTAAATTACAAATTTCTCATTGGAAACCCATGTCAGCTCAGTTGAGTTGAAAAAATTCAACTGGAAATTGCAAATTTCTTATTGGAAACTAAATTCCGCTAATTAGAATTGCAAAGCTCCCACTGAAAACTTAATTCAGCTGAGTTAATTGGTTGATTTGCTATCAGAAACTAGATTCAGCTAAGGAGAAATTGGAAATTCCTATGGGAACCCCAAATTAAGCTCTACTAAATTCCTTAATTCTTATTGGGAAACAAGTTCAGCTGAGTAAATATGCAGATTTTCTATCAAAACCCTAATTCAGCTAAGCTGAATTGCAGATTTCCAATCAGAATCCTAGATTAGCTGAGCTGAATTGGAGATTTCATATCAGAAACCTAATTCAGCTAAGTGTTCATTTGCAAAATTCCAATGGGAAAGGTAATTCAGCTAAACTGGAATAGGTTTCTAATAGGAAATTTTCAATTCAACTAAGCAGAATTGAAGATTGCCTATTAGAAACGTAATTCAGCTAAGTAAAATTTGAGATTTCCTATTGGAAACCTTATTCAGATATGCCGAATTCAAAAATTTCCTATTAGAAACCTAATTCAGCTTAGCTGAATTCCATATTTGTTATTGGAAATCTAATTCAGCTAAGCTGAATTTGTAAAATTCCAATTGGCAACCCCATTCAGCTAAGTTAAATTACAGATTTCCTATTAAAAACTTAATTCAGGTAAATAAATTTTCAGAATTCCTATTAGAAACCTAATTTAAATATGCTGAATTGAAAAATTCCTATCAGAGACCTAATTCAGTTGAGCTGAATTGGATATTTCTTATTGGAAACCTAATCCAGCTATGTTGAATTTGTAAAATTCCAATTGAAAAGATAATTCAGCCAAGCTGAATTAAAGATTTCTTACAGAAAATGTAATTCAGCTATGCTGAATTGTAGCTTTCCTATTGGAACTTTAATTTTTCTTGACCCTAAGTAAAAAAACAACGATAATAAAACTATCAAAACCCCAGGCATAGAGAAGACGTAAGGCCTTAATGAAAGATATACGAGTGGTAATGCAAAAACAAAACAACCAAAGAGTCTGTCTGTCAGGAAAACCGACCGACAGACAAGCAGATACGGAAATTGATTTATAAATTTTGTTGAATTACAATTTCTGAGACGGAGATTACAAGCGTTGCGTACAAAATATTGGAAATGTGTTTTTTGCATATCTGGATGTCTCTCTGTCTGTCTCTCTCCACAGACCACAATCCACTGATACAATGCCTAGCTTGAGACTAACAAATGTTGACTGCCAGACACTGGCATCACCCGTTCCTCAGTTGCCAGCTTGGTTTCGATAGCAATTTGTTTAACGTTTTATAAACAGCATTGGCCATATTTTATACCTCAATTATTTTACTGACTGACTGCAAGACTGCAGTCAAACGGACCAGGCCAGACAGCCATTGATCCAGCCACTCAGTGAGTCCGACCGGCCGGCCGGCCAGCCAGGAGTCACCAGACGTTAGTTTCGATTACTTATTGGCGCTGTGTTTTTTTAGGACACTCGTTGTCGTTCCCAATAAAATTTCAATTTCCACAGCAGTTTGCCAGCCAGCAGAGACGAGACGATCGATGGCTTCCTTTGGTCGTTAATCTTAATGTGAGAGGTGGGGTATCCCCTCTTGCCTCCCTGGTAAGGACAAATAATATATTAACAAGAAGTCCAAAAGGGTGGGGGGCAATTACTTCAAAAAAAATAAAGTGCCCAGATAAACCATACCTTGAAACTATGCTCTGCCAAGGCTTTAGCGAGAATATTTTCAAATGAGTCTCAGATCAGAACCTGGTCACCTTAATCTCCCCTTCTCTGTTAATGTCTTACCAAGCTTATGTGTATAAAACATAGCTCTGAGCCGCTTAAATGGCCAATGTTTATGGCTAAAACCAAACGAACGGTTCGCATTCATAGCTTTGCAATGATCTGGGGTTTGTGGTTTTCGTGGCTAATGGTTGAAGGCAGATAGGAAGGCAAGCAGTCAGCCGGGTACCGGTGTGCGACTGCATGTGGCAGCTCACATAATGATAAATGATGCATTTGCAGATCGTGCTATTATTATGATCGTTGTCGTCATATAACAACCTCACACTTACAGTCAACATGTCAGGGTGATAATCGCAATGGCATGGAAATTATTATTGGCCACAAAAAAAAAAAAAAAAAAAAAGATCGATCGCTCGATGGGATGTGATTATGGGTAGCCAATTGCAAAGTAATCACAAGAATTATGAATTGTAAGCTGAGATTTTTGTTATTCAGCTAAGTACAAATTTTATTCAGCTAAGTCAAATTCAAAATTTGTAATTTTCCAATTGGAATCACAATTCAGCAAAGCGAAACTAAAGGTCTCATATTAAAAAGCTAATTCAGCTAAGAAAAACTGTTGATTTCTAAAAGGGAACTAAATTCGACTATGCTGAATTGCAAATTTTCTATTAGAAACCTAATTCAGCTGAGCTGAATCGCAAAATTCGTACCAGAAACCTAATCAAGCTAAATGAAACTGACGATTTCCTATGAAAAACTTAATTCATCTAAGAAAAATCGTTAATTTCTTAATGGAAATCAAATTCAGCTAAGCTGAATTACAAAATTCCTATTATAAAGTTAATTCAGCTATGTATAAAATGTAAATTTTCAATTAGAACATTAATTCAGCTAAGTGAAACTGAAGATTTTCCATTTAAAAGCAAATTCAGCTAAGCTAAATTGCTGATTTCTTAATGAAAATCTTATTCAACTAAGCTGAATTGCATATTTTTAATTAGAATCACATTCAGCTATTCTAAATTGCAGATTTCGTAATAAAAATCTAATTCAGCTAAGCTGAATTTGCAACATGCCAATTAGAAACCATTTTCAGCTTAGCGGAATTATAAATTTCCAATTGGAAACCCTATTCAGCTAAGAAAAACTGAAGATGTCCGATTAAAAAGCTAATTCAGCTAACCTTAAAATCTGATTTATTTATATACGCCTAATTCAGCTAAACGAAATTTTAAATATTCTATCGAAAACGTAATTCAGCTAAGTTTAATTGCATATTTCCACAGGAAAATCTAATTCAGCTATGCTGAATAGCAGATTTAAAATCAGAAATCTAATTCCGCTATGCTGAGTTATCGAATTTCCACCAGAAACCTAATTCAGCTAAGCTGAATTGTCCATTCCTCAAAGAAACTTTATTCAGCAAAGCTGAATTGTAATTGGAAATCTAATTCAGCTTAGCTGAATTGATGATTTCCCAAAGTAAATCTAATTCAGCTAAGCTGAATTGGCGAATTTTCACAAGAAACTTAATTCTGTCGAGCATAATTGAGGATTTCCTCTTAGAAAAACTACTTCAGCTAACCAAAATTACCGATTTCCTAAGCGAAAATGTTGATTTTCTATCGAAACCCTAATTCAGCTAAGTTAAATTGCAAATTTCCTATTGGAACCTTAATTCAGCTAATCTAAATTGCAAATTTCCACAGGAAAACCTAATTCAGCTATGCTGAATTGCCAATTCCTCAACGGAATATTTATTCAGCTAAGCTAAATTGCAAATTTCCTTTTGGAACCCTAATTCAGCTTAGCTGAATTGATTATTTCCCAAAGTAAACCTAATTCAGCTAAGCTGAATTGTAGATTTCCTTACGGAAACCTAATTCAGCTAAGCTGAATTGATGATTTCCCTATGGAAACGTTATTCAGCTAAGCTGAATTGCCGAATTTCCACCAGAAACCCAATTCAGCTAAGCAGAAATCCAAATTTCTTAGTGAAATTCTAATTCAGCTGAGCTGAATTGCAGCTTTCATAATGGAAATGCTATTCAGCTAAGTTAAAATTTAAAAGATGTTCGATGTTGTTATTGTCTGAATGACAACAATATAATTAATAATGGCAGTTGACACCCTTGCCAACAGATCAAAACAAAAGATTTAACTGAGAACCTCAAAAAAAGACATAAATTTACGCATAGTTATGGCGGGATGAATGATCGGAGTATCGAAGTTGAAGAGAGAAAAAAAAGATTAAAATACAAAAAATCTCTAAAGAACTTCACACCCAAACACTCAATTTAAATTAGCCGAGTCGGGCAGCCAAAAAGTCAAGAAACAGAATGGAGCTACAACGACTAGCAATAACAACAACAACATAACTGCCACAATCTGGTAACAACCTGGCCAATATGTATCCGAACGTGATAATCGCCGTTAAATGAAGCCCAAAACAGCAGAAGAAGGCAACAACAAAACAAGAATCGTCATAATGATGCTGAGGTGAAGCCCAAAACAAAACCTCCCAAAACCACCATCAAATTTTCAAGAGACTGGCATTGATAGAGGCTTAGGTAGAAGAACGAATCGGGACGTACGGACAGACGGACACACAAACAAGCCAACAGCAGACAGAACACCGAAAACAACACAACTCAAATTTAATGTAAAGAAGTCTAAAAGACCTTATCGTTCGTGGTAACGACTTTAAGCCTGCCGGGCATTCAAACAAACCGAAAAATAAACGCTTAGCAGCAGCAGCAGCTGAGGCAGAGGCCGAGACAGCAGAGGCTGACATGGCAGCCAGCATCAATTTCCACCATTAAAACGTTTGGAGATTTCAATGAAATATACCTCGAAAGCAAATCACCATCATCAGGGTATGGAGACTGCTGCTGCAGCTACTGCCATTTAGTAAAGCAGCCAACTCACCAATCTACCCAGCCGGCCAGCTAACCAGCCAGTCATTGAGCCAAAACAAACCAGCCATTGTGCCAGAAGTTTGGATATTTTGTTATAACGTTTACACGATTCAATGCTGTAGAAATCCAGGTGGTGGAGGAGGAGAAGAGTGGAGGGATGGGATGAGGGGTCAAAGAGGCCAGGCAAGCCAATCGAATGGCCAAACAACCAAACAAGCTGTCCGCCCGAATATCATATACAACAATACCTCAATGAGCGATATGTACTTAACCAGTCAACAACAATAGAGGTGGGGGGCTTAAATCATGACAGCTTGGCAGAGATTGTTGCACGTTTTTCTTAAATGGATTTGGGTATTGTTTTTGTTATTGTTTCTTTTATATTTTTACAACACCCATAATAATTATTTGAGGGAATATGGAGGGAGGAATGAAAATTAATAGAAAAACATTCAATTCAGCTAAGCTGAATTGCAGATTTCTATTCAGAGATCTAATTCAGTTGGTTGGAATTGTAGATTTCCAATCAGAGACCTAATTCAGCTAAGTTTTATTGCAAATTTCGGACTGGAAATCTTATTCAGCTAAGTTAAATTGAATAATTCTCATTAAATAACTAATTCAGCTGAGCGGAATTGCAAAATTCGTTATAAAAATCTAATTCTGCAGGGTAAATATGTAGATTTTCGAGTAGAAAACTAATTCAGCGCAGCTGAATTGCAGATTTTTTACTAGACACCCAATTCAACAAAGCTCAATTTAAATTTTCTAATCAGAAAAACTAATTCAGCTAAACTAAATTTCAAAATTTCCACCAGAAACCTAATTCAGCAAAGCTGAATTGAATACTTTCTATTGGAAACCCAATTCAGCTAAGCTGTAACCTAATTCTGCAGGTTAAAAATTATGATTTCCTACAAGAAACCTAATTCAGCAAAGCTACATTGTAGATTTCCTAGCAAGACTGGGCTGAATTAACTATTTAGTAGCAGAAAACTAATTTAGCAAAGGTAAAAATAAAGAAATTTTGAATTCAGCCTAGCTGAATAAGGTTTCTAATAGGAAATCTTCAATTCAGCCTCACTTAATAAGGTTTCTGTAAGGAAATCTTAAATTCAGCATAGCTGAATAAGGTTTCTAATAGGAAATCTTCAATTCAGCGTAGCTGAATAAGGTTTCTAATATGAAATCTTCAATTAGCTTAGCTGAATAAGGTTTCTAATAGGAAATCTTCAATTCAGCCTAGCTGAATTAGGTTTCCGATAGGAAATCTTGAATACAGTCTAGCTGAGCAAGGTTTCTAATAGGAAATCTTAAATTCAGCCTTGCTAAATTAGGTTTCCGATAGGAAATATTGAATTCAGCCTAGCTGAATCAGGTTTCCGATAGGATATCTTGAATTCAGCCTAACTTAATAAGGTTTCTGTTAGGAAATCTTAAATTCAGCATAGCTGAATACGGTTTCTAATAGGAAATCTTCAATTCAGCGTAGCTGAATAAGGTTTCTAATATGAAATCTTCAATTAGCCTAGCTGAATAAGGTTTCTAATAGGAAATCTTCAATTCGGCCTAGCTGAATTAGGTTTCAGACAGGAAATCTTGAATTCAGCCTAGCTGAATTAGGTTTCCGATAGGAAATCTTCAATTCAGCCTAGCTCAATTAGGTTTCCGATAGGAAATATTGAATTCAGCCTAGCTGAATCAGGTTTCCGATAGGAAATCTTGAATTCAGCCTAGCTGAGTTAGGTTTCTGATAGGAAATCTTGTATTGAGCTTAGCTGAACTAAGTTTCTGTTACAAAATTTATAATTCAGAATAGCTGAATATGGCTTCGGTTGGGAAATCTTCAATTCAGCATAGCTTAATGAATTTTCCGATGGGAAATTGTAAATTCTGCTAAGCTGAATTAGGTTTTTGTTAGGAAATCTTCAATTCAGCCTAGCTGAATAAGGTTTGTGATAGGAAATTTTCACTTCTGATTAGCTGAATTAGGTTTCTGATAGGAAATCTTGAATTCAGCTTAGCTGAATTGGGGTTCCCATTAGAAATCTTCAATTCAGCATAGCTGAATATGGTTTCTGTTACGAAATTTTCAATTCGGCCTACCTGAATAACGTTTCTGATATGAAATCTTTAACTAAGCCTATCTGAATTAGGTTTCCTATAGAAAATCTTGAATTCAGCTTAGCTGAATTAGGTTTTTGTTAGGAAATCTTCAATTCAGCCTAGCTGAATTGGAGTTCTGATAGGAAATCTTAAATTTAGCCTGGCTGAATTGGGGTTCCCATAGGAAATCTTCAATTCTAATTAGCTAAATTGGGGTTCTGATAAGAAATCGTTAATTCTGCTAGGCTGAATTTTCTTAGAAAATCTCGTATCAAACAGCTCAATCTTTTTTCTGCTTCTTCTGCCTCCACTTGTCTTCTTTTAATGGGTTAATTTAATTACAGATAAAAAATTATGCAAATTACCCACATATATCTGTTGTTTATTCGCCTTTTATTCGTCTTTTGTTTGTTTTTTTCTTTATTTGCCTAGGCTGTAGTCGTCGGCCCCACCCTTCCCCTCACCGTCCGATCTCTATCGGTCTTAATTTATTCATTTCGCCTCAACTCAAATTAATCTTTTCCTATTTAACAAGTGTTAAATTATTATAGAAAATGTTTTGCTTTTTTTAAAAGAGCAGAACAAAGCGCAAAATCCGAGCGATAAATATGGCATAAATTTATTCATCGATCAGCAGCAGCAACAATAACAACATTGTTGTTATTGTTGGCGTCTGTCTAATGGCAACAAATCACCAAAACCGAACAAATTTGCATAGTTCCAAGTTATGATGTTGTTGGTGCTGTTGTTGTTTTAATAGTGTGTGGTGGTGTTGTTGTTGTTGTTCTTTTTACACACATGGCCTGGGGCAGCGGGTGAACTAACGACATCACCCGAAACTACTTTGATGTCTGCCGATCGTGGCGGCTGTTTGTTATGATAAGACGCGGCGTTTCATCACACGTACCAAACGGGCTGGGGAGGGCAGGGAGTAGGTGGGGAAGGCAGGGGCGAGGTGGGGAGGTGGAGTTTTGTTAGGCTAATTTCCAGTCTTTGGATTTTTTTCTCTCACTCCCCAAACACCAGAGATATTGACTATGTTTTGAAATATATCTTGGGTGCGAGTGTATGTGTGTGTGTGTTGTTGTGTGTGCGTGCCTGTTGTTGTTTTTATTGTCATGTAAAATTAGGCGTTTAATTGTTATGGCTTTCTTGGTGTCTTTGGTTATGGCCATTAGCAGAGATTTAGAGGCGATAATGTTTCTATTTTAGAAAGAGATGTTAGAAAAATGTTATTTCGGGGGAACTGATTAACGTTCTTTGGGCTTTGTGGTAGAACTTGTATAATTTAAATTAGCTGAATAACTGATTTTATAACAGATAAATTAATTCAGCAAAGCAGAATTGACATCTTAAGAAGAAATCTTTTATACTGATTATCAGAATAAGACTTCAGGTGGGAAATCAGGAATTCAGCGTGGCTGAATTAGTTTTTTTAATAGAAAATCTAAATTTCTGCCCAGCTGAATTTAAGATTTGGATGGAAATCTCCAATTTAGTTTAGCTGAATTTAATATTTCCCATCAGAAATACAATTTAGCTAATTCGAATTGATGATTTCCTAGCAGAATCCTAATTCAGCTAAGCTAAATTGAAAATTTGCAATTGGAAACACCATTCAGCTAAGCTAAATTGAAGATAAACCAGCAGAATGTCAATTCAGCTGACCTGAATTAAAGGATTCATCTCAGAAACCTAATTCAGCTGGGCTATATTGCAGATTTTCTTAATGAAATCAAATTCAGCTAAGCTTAATTTAAGATTTTATTATAGAAAACTAAGCTGAACTGTAGATTTGTTAATCGAAACCTTATACAGTTTAGCTGAATTGAAGATTTTACGAAACCATATTCAGCTATGCTAAATTGCAGAGTACCCATCAGAAACCTAATTTAGCTATGTTTAATTGAAGATTAATTCTGAGAACTCAAATTCAGCTAAGCTGAAATTACGATTTCCTGTGAAACACCTAATTCAGCTGAGCTGAATTGTAGAATTCATATTAAAAATTTAATTCAACAGGACTTAATTGCAGAATTCCTATCGATAATCTAATTCAGCCGAGTGGAATTGTAAATTTCCGCTGGCAAATCAAATTCAGCTAAGCTGAATTACAGAATTTTGTATTAAAAATCTAATTTATCTGGGCTGAATTGAAGAACTCCTGCCAGATGTCTAATTCAGCTAAGTTAAATTGACGATAACCTCTGTGAACTCAAGTTCAGCTAAGCAAAAATTATGATATTCAATCAAAAATATAATTCAGACAGTCTGAATAAAAGAATTTCTATTAGAAACCTAATTCAGCTGAGTGAAATTGTAAATTTCCCGCTGGAAAGCAAATTCAGCTAGGCTGAATTGCAAAATTTATATTGCATACCAAATTCAGCTAAGCTAAATTACAGATTTCTTATAAAAAATTGAATTCAGCTGGGCTGAATTGCAGAATTCGTACTGAAAATTTAATTCAGCTGGGCTGAATTGAAGAATTCCTACCAGAAGCCTAATTCAGCTGAGTAAAATGGTAAATTTTGGACAGGAAAGAAAATAGAGCTGAGCTGAATAACAGATTTTCGACGAAAAATCTAATTCAGCTGGGCTGAATTGCAGATTTATTATTGCTAACCAAATTTAGCTAAGTGAAATTAAATATTTCTTATTAAAAACCTAATTCAGCTGAGATGAATTGCAGAATTCCTTTTGAAACTCTAATTCAGCTTAGTGAAAATGTAAATTTTCCATTGTAAAACAAATTCTGATAAGCTGAATTACAGAATTCCTATTAAAAAAATAATTCAGTTGAGTGGAATTGCAGAATTTTTACTAGAAATCCAATTCAGCTAAGTTTGGTTGAAAATAAACTGTGGGAACACCAATTCGGCTAAACAAAAATTCTGATATCTAATCAAAAAACGAATTCAGCTAAGTGGAATTGTAAATTTCGCACCGGAAAGCAAATTCAGCTATGCTGAATTACAGATTTTCTACAAAAAATCTAATTCAGCTGAGCAGATTTTCGGAATTCCTAATGCAAACCATATTCAGCTAAGCGGAATTATAGATTTTCTATTAAAAATCTAATTCAGCTGGGCTGAATTACAGAATTTCTATTAAAAATCTAATTCAGCTGAGCTGAATTGAAGATTTCTTAGTAAAACCCTTATTCATCTGTGATCAATTATTCTGCAATGCCGAATTACATATTTACTTCGTGTAAAGTATTTTTCAATTCCTCTCCTTTTAATTATTTCCACCCTTTAATTTAGTTTTTCCATTCTTTAACTCCCTCTTTCTTTCATCTGCTGTGCTCTGTTATGTTTTGTGGTTGTGTTGAATATTTTTATTGCATTCACACCCACTTAAAATTAATTACAACAATTGGCAACATTCAGTTTTCATTTAATGTCTTACGAGGGGGCAACCCTTCACGGTAGTACTCTCTTCTGCTAGTGGCACATCATATTCAAAAACTGCCAATTATTGTCGGCTCTCTCTCTCTCTTTCTGCATTTCCACTACCACCCATCCTTGGCTATTCCGTGAAATGGTTAAGGCTTCACATGCATTGGTGCTGATGGTTCCTCTTGAAATTATTGGAATTCCGGTGTGCTGTTGCTGTTTTTTTGTTGTTCTTCTGACAACTAAAATCTAAGTTTTTTTCCCAGTCCGTCCATTTGTACATTCCTACTAGGGTTCAATGATTTCCTTCCTATCCCCTCTCTCCACCTGACGCTCAGTATTTTTTGCCCTGCATTTGTTGTTTCCTGTTCTCGTTACGTATCGTTTCATTCTTTGTATGTTCGTCGTTTTTTCTTCGGTTGCTCTCTTTTTCTGTTCTCGCTCATTTTCTTTGTCATGTGTGTGAGAGTAGCATCTGTGTGTGTGTCAAAGAGTATTCATTCGTTCATTTCCTATTGATGATGATTGTGATATGACCAAGAACATATTGTTGTTGTCGTTGTTGTTGGTTGCTGCTGTTGCTGATATGTTGGTTGGTTGGTTGCTTGGCTGGTTGCTGCTGTTGATGATGGTTGAATGGATGGATGCAATAGAATGTTGCTGCTGTTGTTGTTACTCCGCTTCATGGCCTGGGAAATAAAAATGTCATTACGTTGTCAAGGTTCCATGGATGGCAAACAAAATAGTTGCAATTCTTGGCATTTTTTTCCATGAATCTCTCCATTCCTCCTTGACTTTTTGTGTGTGTTGTGTGGAAGCTCCATCGGAATTATGTGCATGATTGAGTTTTCATTTGGGAAACCCTACAAAAAAAGAACAGCAGCAAAACAACAACAAAAAAGAAGGGCAAGTGATAGCTAACCCATAGTAGCAGAAGCAGCAAAAGGCGGAGAAATTGATATGGAATCAGTTTCCGAAAGTGATTGTGGCAAGGTCTTCCCTTTCCTTGGTTAGCTGTTTTCCTTTTCCGATTATGAACATGTTTCGCCCTGCTGAATTAGGTATTTAATAGAAAAATAATGAATGCATGATAGCTGAATTAGGTTTCCATTTCGAAATCTTCAAATTCGGCTCAGCTGATTTAGAGTTTCATAAAGAAATCTGCAATTCAGCACAGCTGAATTAGGTCTCCCATTAATAATCTTCATTTTAGCCAAGCTGAATTTGGTTTCCCTTGGCAATTGGGTAATTCAGCTAAGCTGTGTAAGGTTTACAATAGCAAATCTGCGATTCAGCTTACTTATAACAGGCTTACAGTGACAAATTTTCAATTCAGCTCAGCAGAATTAGAATTTTCTAAAGAAATCTGCAATTCAGCACAGCTGAATTAGGTCTCCCATTGATAATCTTCAATTCAGCCAAGTTGAATTTGATTTTCCTTGACAGTTCGGTAATTCAGCTAAGCTGAATAAGGTTTACAATAGGAAATCTGCGATTCAGCTTATCAAGAATAGGCTTACAGCCAAGAATTTTCAATTCAGCCTAGCTGAATTATGTTTTTAATAAAAAATCTCCAATTCAGCATAGCTGAATTAGATTTCCAAAATGAACTCTTTTAATTAGTGTAGCTGAATAATGCTTTTTTTATAGACAATTTTTAATACAGCTTAGCTGAATTAGGCTTCTGGTAGGAAACCACACTTTATCTTAGCTGAATTAGGTTCCCTATTGAAAATCTTGATTTCTGCAAAGCCGAATCAAGAGTTTTTGCAAAAAATTGCAATTCAGTTTAGCTGAATAAGAATTCAAATAAGATATTTTTAATTTAGCTTAGCTGAATTACATTTCCTCACTGAAATCTGCGATTTAGCTTAGCTGAATTTGATTTCTATTAAGAAATCGAAAATTCTGCCCAGCTAAATTAGGATCCACTTAGCTGAATATCGTTTCCACAATGAAATTTGCTATTCAGCTTAGCTGAATTTGATTTCCATAAAGAAATCTTAAATTCTACATAGCTGAATGAGGTTTCTAATCGAAAATATACAACTTAACTTAGCTGAATAATGTTTTTGGTTGGAAATCTCCAATTTAGCTCAGCTAAATTAGGTTTACTGTAGGAACATTTAAATTCAGCTTAGCTGAAGTAGGTTTCCAATAGGTAAACTTCAATTCAGCTTAGCTGAATTAGGTTTCCTAATAGAAATCTGCTATTCAGCTTAGCTGAATCAGATTTCCAAATTGAAATTTCCAATTCAGCTTAGCTGAATTAAGTTTCCTATAGGTAATCTTCAATTATGCCCAGCTGAATTAAGTTTCCAGTATAAAATCCCCAATTTCACCCAGCTGAATTATATTTCCTGATGGAAATCTGCAATTCCGCTTAGCTGAGTTAGGTTGCCTAACGAAAATCTGCAATTCAGCTTAGCTGAATTAGGTTTCCTAATGGAAATCTGCAATTTTACTTTGCAGAATTAGGTTCCTGGTGGAAATCTGCAATTCAGCTTAGCTGAATTAGGTTTCCGATTTGAAATCTGCAATTCAGCTTATCTGAATTATGTTTCCTTCAGTAAATCTGTAATTCAACTCAGCTGAATATGATTTCCAATAGGAAATCTTGAATTCAGCATAGCTGAATTAAAATTCCCATATGAAATTTTGTTCAATAATATTATGACAATAACAAATAGCTTCCCTTTATGTCATTACAACCTCAATCCCCCAACCCCTTTCCACAATCTTGTTACCTCCACCTTTATACAATTTGTAGAAAAAAATGTACTCTACATGAAAATTAATATCACTTACAAAAGCATATTTGTTATGAGAAAAAACATCCAACAACAACGACAACAGCAGCAACACCATTATCAACTTAGCAATGAAAATTATACCTCTGTGTCCTCTGCTCATCCCCCACTCCCCTCATAAGCCCTATAACTATGACAATCCACTTACCACAATATTATGAACGTTTCTGTGCGATGATACCAAATTCAAAAATGCCCTCCGATACCCTTTCCAATTTATCAACAGCATGTATGGAATTTATATTAATGTGCGTGCATGTGTGTGTTCTTGCATGCATATTGAAATACTTGCGATTGTGTGTGTGCGTGTGTGTTTGTGTAATGTTGAAAAATAATGCAATTTAATATCCTTGGTAGGCAAAATATGTCATTATTAACATGCCGAGCAATCAACAACAAAAACCCAAGCCGTCACACTTTGTCTGATGGTTTGGATGGTTGGTTCGTTCAGACCGGCCGTCAGTTAGTCCGTCTGTCAGTTTGCTATGGCTGTTACTGACTGACAGTCAGAGTTTTACAGTGGTAACATATATGCTTGGCTGATTACCGAACATGACAGAGGTATGCTAAAGGTTTACGTCTCACAAAACTTGGAGGAGTTTATCGGCACGTTAAAAAAAAAGGAGTGGGTAAAGCTGATATGAAGGTTGGCCTAAATAGGGCCCCTATATCCCCGAAATAACCAATTCAGCCCAGCTGAATTATGTTTCCTATGGAAAATTCTCAATTCAGCACAGCTGAATTAGGTTTCATATATGAAACCTTTATTTTAGCTTAGCTGAATTAGGTTTCATAAAGCATTAAGTTTCCTGTACGAAATCTTCAATTCAGCTTAGCTGAATTAAGTTTCCTCTACGCAATCTTCAATTCAACTTAGCTGAATTAGGTTTCCTTTAGGAAATCTTCAATTCAGCTTAGCTGAATTAGGTTTCCTTTAGGAAATCTTCAATTCAGCTCAGCTGAATTAGGTTTCCTTTGGGAAATCTTCAATTCAGCTCAGCTGAATTAGGTTTCCTTTGGGAAATCTTCAATTCAGCTCAGCTGAATTTGGTTTCCTTTGGAAAATCTTCAATTCAGCTCAGCTGAATTAGTTTTTCTGTAGGAAATTTACCATTGAAATGCGCTGAATAAGGTTTCTAGTTGAAAAGCTTCCACTCAGCTCAGCTGAATTAGGTTTCCTATAGGTAAACTTCAATTTAGTCCAGCTGAATTAGGTTTTGTATAGCAAACCTGCAATTCACCGAAGCTGAATTAGTTTTCCAGAGAGAATTATACAATTCAGCTTAGCTGAATTACGTTTCTGATAGTCAAACTGAAATTTAACGTTGCTGAATTGGGTTTCCGTACGGAAATATTAGCTGAATTGTGTTATTGATAGTAAATCTACAATTCAGCTTAGCTGAATCAGTTTTCTGGATAGAATTCGACAATTCAGCTTAGCTGAATTACGTTTCTAATAGCAAATCTGTAATTTAATTTAACTGAATTGGGTTTTCATAAGGAAACGTGTAATTCTGTTTAGCTGAATTGCTTTTTTGATAGTAAATCTGTAATTCAGCTTAGCTGAATTAGGATTTTTATAGGAAAACTGCAATTCTGATTAGCTGAATTAGGTATTTGATACGAAATCTTCAATTCTGCTTAGCTGAATATAATCTGCAGAAGTAATCCTTCAATTCAGATTGGCTGAATTGCCTAATCCTAAGGTCCATTGCAATTTTACTACCCTTTAAAGGTCTCTCAATCTAAGAAATATTTGAATTGCCTCTCATTCATTCAACCAACAAGTGATGAAGACGAACGAAACTAGAATTTTCGGCCTGTTGGTGACGGTGACGATAATGGGAAAATGTCAGAATTATTCCCCTTCGTTAGGCATCTACCTACCTACCAATCGAAGAAAGAAAGAAATTAGTATGTGTTGAGTTATTCGACATTTTATTGTTGTTGTTGGTGCTGTTAGTTTGATAAGAAGGCATTTTATGCCACAACACACAGACGACTTGTTGGCTGCCAGGTTGAGCCACCGTACACACACCCGGCCAACACTGACTGCAACTGACAATTCAATGAGCCGACGAAGATCGTCAGCTAAACTCTTTGCATTCCTCCCGATTGAATGAATGCATGCATTTGCTGCTCCATGATATGGAGGGAGCTCACACATGGATGTTTGTCTGGCTGGTTGACTGGCGGCGTGACTGACTGACTGGTTGCTTGGCTTCCTGGCTGGCTGGCTGACTTGGCTTGCCTGCCCGGCTAATGTGCAAATTGTAACACATTCTTGTGGTAATTAAGATAAAGAAGAAGTGAAGCAGCAGCGCAGAATAAATTGCGATAACGAAAACTGAGATTTGTTTTGAGTGGTGGTGCTAACCGCAAAGCAGTGGCAAAAACACGATCGTCAAGAGTCAATGAAAACAAAACAACGACAACAACAACAGCGACAAGAGAAACATGAAAAACAAGATAATAATCATGTAGAGGATCATGTTTTGTGCAAGTGGGGAGATTAGCGATCAGTTCAATTTCAATTTCTTGGCTTGTTGGGTCTTTTGTTTTGACGAGTTCGTGATTTGTTTGGGCATTAAGAAGAAAATTGAAATAAATTGCGGGCTTAAATAATTACTGACAACTTCGCAAAAGGGATACAGAAGGGTTACTAAAGACATTTTATGAAAGCCTAATTGGATTTCCGTTGGGAAAAATGCAATTCAGCTGAATTAGATTTCTGATAGGAAATTTTCAATTCAGTTCAGCTGAATTAGGTTTTCAATAAGAAATCCGAAATTCAATTCAGCTCAGCTGAATTAGGTTTCTGATAGGAAATCCGAAATTCAGCATAGCTGAATTAGATTTCGAATTAGAATTTTTAAATTCTGCTCAGCTGAATTAAGTTTCTGATAGGAAATCTGCAATTCAGCCCTGCTGAATTAGGTTTCTTATTCGAAATCTTCAATTCAGCCTTGCTGAATTAGGTTTCTGGTAGGAAATCTTCAATTCATCCCTGCTGAATTAGGTTTCTGGTAGGAAATCTTCAATTCAGTTCTGCTGAATTAGTTTTCTGATAGGAAATATTCATTTCAGCTCAGCTGAATTAGGTTTCTGATGGGAAATCATCAAATTAGTTCAGCTGAATTTGGTTTCTGATAGGAAATCTGCAATTTAGCCCAGCTGAATTAGGTTTCTGATAGGAAGAATAATGTTTCAAACAGGAAATCTTAATTTCAGGGCAGTTGAATTAGGTTTCTGATAGGAAATCTGCAATTCAGAACAGCTGAATTAGGTTTCTGAAAGGAAATCTTCAATCCAGCTCAGCTGAATTAGGTTTCTGATAGAAAATCTGCAATTCAGCTTGGCTGAATTAGGTTTCTGATAGGAAATCTGCAATTCAGCACAGCTAAATTAGGTTTTCTTAAGCAATTTTCAATTCAGCCCAGCTGAATTAGGATTTTGTTAAGAAATTTTCAATTCAGTCCAGCTGAATTAGGATATTGTTAAGAAAACTTAAATTTAAAGTCTTGAAGGGTATGTTAACTTACTCAGAAGGCTCCCACAAAAGGTTCATAGGAACTTACCTGAAAATAAAGAAAAAACACAATTATTTAAAAAAATGTTCTAAAAAGCAAAAATAATTTTGAGTTTCCTAGGCAAACATTAAATGTTCCCCATACAAAGATCATTTCATCCTCCACTTGAGTATTTGGCCCCCAAAGGGGAAATAGATTTCAAATACCAAAAGGGGAAAAATCAAGTGGCTTGCAGAATAAAAATTTTGTTACAAAATGCCACAAAGCCAGATTTTTTTTCGCTGTGTAATTTTGCCACTTATAATTGATGCTTCGGCTGGTGGTGTTCTGTAAAAACTCCACGCAATGCCATGAATTATGGCCCTCAAATTCTGTTGCTTATGGTTCGGCCGGCCACACAAAGTCCATTTATTAAAAATTTATTTTCA
The DNA here is from genome assembly GCF_032173495.1 of Musca vetustissima. Taxonomy (NCBI): domain Eukaryota; kingdom Metazoa; phylum Arthropoda; class Insecta; order Diptera; family Muscidae; genus Musca; species Musca vetustissima. The sequence continues at coordinate 48,656 of NW_026888258.1, forward strand.
ATACAAGAGAGTTGTTGTTGTCTCGTTTGTTATTATTTCATTCAATAAATAAGATGGACGGACGTATGATACGGAATCTGATACTACGACTACGCTGAGGATGATGAGCTGCATGAATGGGGTCCACAGACAAACGTTTTTTTTTTCCTCCAATTCATTGAGGGTATTACCAACAATTTTCAAGTGTTTTTCTATTTGTGCAACAACTAGAGAGCTAGATTCTATAAGAGCGGAGGAACTGGGGGTTTCCGCCTTTGTTATAACCAAAAGTATTGCAGAGAAGGAGAGAAAGCGGAATTGCAAAAAAACGCCAAAGCAATGTTGTTATTTAACCTCAACCTCTTCCCCTCATTACATGCATATATTGGATATCATATATATAATCGTCAAGAGCCAACCATCGAACCAACCAGCCCGTCAGCCATTCAGTCAGCCAGCCGGCTATTCAGTCACCCATACAGCCAGCTATTGAACCAATATGTCGAATGAAAAATGTTTCAATTGCATATAAAACAAGTATCAATGAACGAACATTCTTCAAGAATCATTGAAATGTGAACGGGTAATCATGTATTTTTGCGGTTAGTTTTTATTATAACAACAACAACTACATGAATACAAAAAATAATAATATCAGAAAAAGGGGGGCAGAAATGTAAAGGAATTAAAAGATATTTAATTCAGGAAGAGATTTTCATAAGGGAAAGCAAATTCAACATAGCTGAATTTAAGATTTCCCTAAAAAATCCTAAATTAGCTTAGCTGAATTGAAAAAATTCCTCATGGAAACCAAATTCAGCTGTGCTGAATTGACAAATTCTCAAGAGAAACTTAATTCAGCTAAGCTCAATTGCAGATTTTCTCATGGAAATCTAATTCAGCTAAGTTGAATTGTAAATTTCCTCATTGAAAGCTAATTCGGCTAAGCTGAATTGCACAATTCCGCATGGAAACCTAATTCAGCTGAGCTAACCTGCATATTTTTTCCTAGAAACCCAATTCAGCTAACTTGAATTGCAATTTTCTTACTAGAAACATAATACAGCTAAGTTATATGGCAAAAATCATTAGCTGAATTAAAGATTCTCTAATGGAAACCTAATTCAGCTGAAGAGTTGATCATTGAAACGTAATTTAGCTTAACTGAATTACGATTTCCTAATAGAAATCTAATTCAGCTAAACTGAATTGAAGATTTCTTCATTGAAACCTAATTCAGACGAACTGAATTGAAGATTCCCTAATGGGTTCAATAAAAGAATGAAAACCTAATTCAGCTGAAGATTTCCTAATGGAAACCTAATTCAGCTGGGTTTAATTGAAGATTTCATAATGAAAACCTAATTCAACTGAAGATTTCCAAATGGAAACCTACTTCAGCTGAGCTGAATTGAAGATTTCATAACGGAAACCTAATTCAGCTGAGCGGAATTGTAGATATCCCTAATTCAGCTGGGCTAAATTTAATATTTCCTATTGTAAACTTAATTCAGCTAGGCTTAATTGAAGTTTTCCTATCGTAAACCTAATTCAGCTAAGCTTAATTAAAGATTTTTTATAAGAAACCTAATTCAGATTAGCTGAATTGAAGATTTCCTAATGGATACCTAATTCCGCTGGGCTGAATTGAAGATTTCCTAATGGAAACCTAATTCCGCTGGGCTGAATTAAAGATTTTCTAATGGAAAGCTAATTCAGCCGAGCTGAATTAAAGACTTCCTAATGGAAGCCTAATTCAGGTAAGCTGAATCGAAGATTTCTTAAGAAAAAACGTATTCAGCTGGGTTGAATGGAAGACTTCCTAATGGAAAGCTAAGTCAGCTGGGCTAAATTGAACATTTCCCAATGGAAACCTAATTCAGCTGGGCTGAATTGAATATTTACTAATGGAAACCTAATTCAGCTAAGCCGAATTGAAGATTTCCTAACGGAAACCAAATTCAGCCGAGCAGAATTGAAGATTTACTAGTGGAAACCTAATTCAGCTAAGCTTAATTGAAGATTTCCTCTCGAAAACCAAATTTAGCTAAGCAAAATTGAAGATTCCCTAATGAAAACCTAATTCAGCTGGGCTGAATTGAAGATTTCCCAACGGAAAACTAAATCAGCTGGGCTGAATTGAAGATTTCCTAACGGAAACCAAATTCAGCTAAGCTAAATTGAAGATTTTCTAATGGAAGCCTAATTCAGCCGAGCTGAATTGCTGATTCTCTAATAGAAACCTAATTCAGCTAAGCTGAATTGAAGATTTCCTAATAGAAACCTAATTCAGCTAAGCTGAATTGAAAATTTCTTAGTGAAAACCCAATTAATTTGTGCTGAATTGATAATTTCCCATGATTTCACTCCTTTAGTGAGCTGCCCCAACAATTTCAATGAACAGTAGTAGCCTGGGAGATGGCTGGTTGTTGTTGTTGCTGCTGCTACAAATCCCTCTTATCTATGGAATGAATTCAATGAATGCCAATGCAATGAATTCGTTGTTTCTTTTGCACCCGATATAATGAAAAAATAGATATTAAAAAAAGAGGAAATTTATTACAAAGATGGGTGGGGGTGGTTATGGATCAGACCAACAACAAATCAAAATGAAGCAAAATTTCTCAAAGAGAAAAATTTGAGGAACTCAATGGAATATCTCAAAACTATTGAAGGAAAACTTAATACCAAGAAGATATGAAGAGACCAGACACAGACATTTAATACCCTTTAGAAAGAAGTTAAGAAGAGTTTCTGTTTTTGGAAACTATTTAAGGGGTTAGCAGAGTTGGAAGGGGGTACCCAAAGCAGGCCTTCTTTTAGCTGAAAACATTAAATTAAATCAGAAAATATCTTTTACCTGAAAAAATCAATAAATTATCCATCATCGTTACCATTATTCCCTCTCCCCCACCGCCTCTCTCTCTCACACATACAAAACATCATTACCATTTGTTACTTTCTCAATTTAAAAAAAGTATCTATTGGTTTTGAAAATAATTATCATTGTATGTTGTTGTTATTGTAGAATTTGCATTCAGTTATTTTTTCTCTCTCTCTCCCCTTCTCACTCTCTCTCTCTAGTGCCTTTGGCAAAACAAAAATAGAAATTAATAAAACAAACCTAACCTCCTAAAGTGGATACTTCACAAAGAGAGTAGGAGAGAGCGACATTAATAGATAGTCAGACATCTCGATGCTGAATTGAATGGGTTTAATGTTTCCATAGATGGATTTTTTGTTTTAAGCCCAAAAACACTTGAAACACAAATATTGTGGCAACAAAGTAAATAATCATCATAATAACAATAATTAAATAGCATTCATCATTTTGAGTAGGGGGAAAAATTCAATTCAGCTTAGCTGAATTGATGTTTCATTGGAAAATCTTTAATATAAAGCAGCTGAATTAATGTTTCGATAGGACTACAGCAATTCAGATTAGCTGAATTAGGTTTTTGGTATGAAATCTTCAATTCAGCTTAGCTGAATTAGGATTCTGGTATGAAATCGTCAATTCAGCTTAGCTGAATTAGGTTTCTGGTATGAAATCTTCAATTCAGCTTAGCTGAATAAGGTTTTTGCTAGGAAATTTTCAATTCAGCTTAGCTGAATTAGGTTTTTGACAGCACATATACAATTATGTCTAGCTAAATTAGGCTTCTAGTCTCAAATCTTCAATTTAACTTAGCTGAATTGCGTTTCCGTCAGATATTCTTCAATTCGACTTAGCAAAATTAGATTTTTGATAGGAAATCTTCAATTCAGCTTAGCTGAATAAGAGTTTTAATAGGAAATCTTCAGTTCATCTTAGCTGAATAAGGGTTTTAATAAGAAATCTTCAATTTAGTTTAGCTGAATAAGGTTTCTGTTTGGAAATCTCAAATTCAGCTTAGCTGAATTAGGTTTCTGTTCGAAAATTTTCAATTTAACTTGGCTAAATAATGCTTCTGTTGAGAAATCTTCAATTCAGCTTAGCTGAATAAGTTTTCTGTTGAGAAATCTTCAATTCAGCTTAGCTGAATAAGGTTTTTAATAGGAAATCATCAATTCAGCTTAGCTGAATAAGTTTTTTAATAAGAAAACCTTCAATTGGACTTAGCTGAATTAGGTTTGTGGTCGAAAATCTTCAATTCAACATGGCTGAATTGGGTTTCTGATCAAAAATCTTCAATTTAGCTTAGCTGCATTAGTTCTTCAATTGAACTTAGCTCGATTAGGTTTTCAACAGTTAATTTTGATTTTAGTCTCGCTGAATTCGATATTCGATTGGTAATCTTCATTTTGATCAGCTGAATAAGAGTTTCTGCCGGAAATCTTCAATGCAGGCTAGCTGAATTAGGTTTTCGATATGAAATCTTCAATTCAGCTTAGCTAATTTAGGTTACCTATTCCTAATATTCAATTTTGCCTAGCTGAATAAGGTTTTTAATAGGTATTCCTCAATTCAGCCCAGCTGAATTAGGTTTCTGGTAGGAAATCTTCACTTAAGCCTAGCTGAATTAGGTTTTTGATAGGTAACCTTCAATTAAGCTTAGCTGAATTAGATTTCCGATGGATAATCTTCAACTCAGATTAGCTGAATTAGGTTTCCGATAGCTAATTTTCAATTCAGGTTAGCTGAATTGGGTTTCTGACACGTAAAGTTCAATTCAGGTCAGCTGAATTTGGTTTCCGATAGATAACCTTCAATTTAGCTTAGCTGAATTAGGTTTGCGATAGGTAATCTGCAATTAAGCTCAACTAAATTCGATTTCCATAACAAAAATCTCCAATTCAGCTAAACCAATTTATTGTTAAGGGTTAACTAAGCCTTTAACTGCCTCCAAAAGAAATCATTTACCTTTTTCAAAAGCAGCAAATTCAAATAACAGAAACAAAAAACACCAAGTTACCATCACAATAACTCCAACTCCCCCCTAATAAAATACACGCTAAACCCTGACATGGATCTATGTGCGGATACAACCACATTCAGAACAGCAACACCACACAACAATAAACCAATAAATGCAGTCAACACCAAAGAAAGGCAGAACAATTCTAACCAAGATGAGGGTTAGCAGCTCATACCCTCATGAGCTGCAGCCAATTTGAATGTGATTGTGAACCTGAACCCAAATTCGAATTCAAGCAACCAAAACGCAGCAGTTTAGTTCAGCACAATAGCCTGTTCGTTTTTTTCCTCTCCTGTGGAATACAATGGAACGCAACAGCATTGCCGCCGCCATCATACCACAACCGAAAAAACAAACTGGGGAAGCCTTTTAAAAGATAAGAAGGTCTGACTCCTATTAACGCTGTCATAACAACAACGGCAGCAGCAACAGCGGCAATAACACCAACACCAAGAAAAGAGTTTTGAAATTGAAATCTAAAACCGTAAAGGTAAATTCCCCCATCGTGGCATTGAAATTTTATTTGTTCGGCAAAAGTCAAATGGGTGATAAATAAGCTACCAGCAGTTCCCAGCATTGAGTAGTGACAGAGTTCAAGTTACCGAATTCAATAAAATATTAATTTCGACCCAGCTGAATTTGAATTTCTATTGGAAATCTGCATTTTATCCTAGCTGAGTTACAGTTGCACTTTGCTGAATTGAGGTTTATCTGCCGGAAACATAATTCAGCTGGGCCAAATTGAAGTTATCATACTAGAAACCTAATTCAGCTGGGCTGAATTGAAGGTTACCTATCGAAAACCTAATTCAGCTAAGCAAAATTAAAGGTTACCTGTCGGAAACGTAATTCAGCTAAGTAGAACTGAAGATTTCTCAACGGAAACCTAATTCAGCTAAGCAAAATTGAATGTTAACTATCGGAAACTTAATTCAGCTAAGCTAAATTAAAGACTATTTATTAAAACCCCAATTCAGCTAAACTAAATTATCTAATTCAGTTAAGCTGAATTAAAAAAAACATATTGGAAACCTTATTCAGCTAAGAAGAACTCAAGATTTTCTATCGGAAACCTAATTCAGCTGAACAGAATTGAAGATTTCTTGTTGGAAACCTAATTCAGCTGACCAGAATTGAAGATTTTCTGTTGGAAAACCTAATTCAGCTAAGCAGAATTGGGGATTTCCTCTCGGAAATCAGCTAAGCTGAATTGAAGATTTCCAACCGGAAACCAATATCGCCTATGTTGGGTTAAAGATTTCTCATTGGAACCCCAATTCACCTAAGCAGAATTGAAGATTTCCTATCGGAAAACTAATTCAGTTAAGTTGAATTGAAGATTTCATAACGGAAACCTCATTCATTAAGTTGGGTTCAAGATTTCTCATTGGAAATCCAATTCAGCTAAACTGAATTGAATATTTCCTAACGGAAACATAATTCAGCTAAGCAGAATCGAATATTTCCTGTTGGAAACCTAATTAAGCAAAGCTGAATTGAAGATTTCTTATCGAAAACCTAATTCAGCTAAGCAGAATTGAAGATTTCCTATCGGAAACCCAATTCAGCTAAGTGAAATTGAAGATTTCCCATCGCAAGTCGAATTCAGCTAAGCAGATTATTCAGCTAATATTTCGTTTTGGAAATCCAATTCATCTAAGCAGAATTGAGTATGTTATAACAAAAACCTAATTCAGCTACGAAGAATTGAAGATTTCCTAACGGAAACCTAATTCAGCTAAGCGAAAACTCAGCTAACCGAAATTGAAGATTTCCTATCGGAAACCTAACTCAGCTAAGCAACATTGAGGATTTCTTATCGGATACCTTATTCAGCTAAATAGAATAGAAGAATTCCCATCGGAAACCTAATTCAGCTAAGCTGAATTGAAGATTTCCTATCGGAAACCTAATTAAGCTAAGCAGAATTCCCATTGGAAACCTAATTCAGCTAGGCTGAATTAAAGTTTTCATATCAAAAACCTAATTCAGCTATGCAGAATTTAAGATTTCTTATCGGAAAGCTAATTCAGCTAAGCTGAATTAGTGATTTCCTATCCCAAAACTAATTCAGCTAATCTAAATTTTTAATTTCCTAATGAAAAACTAATTCAGCTGAGCTGAATTGCAGATTTACTTCTGGAAACCTTATTCAGCTAGGATGAATAATTTCAATTTTCGTCAAATTTGATATATCCGTGAAGGTGCTTCTTCTTCTTGTGTCATATGTGGTGGTTCAATTTTTTTTTAGTTTTACCTTTAGGGCAACAACTCCAAATGTGGCCCAAAGCCAAGAGCACGAACTCTGTGTTTTTTCGTAAACAATACAACACACGGTGTACAAAAAATCTCCATACGTTCTATAGATTGTTGGTGTTGTTGTGTTCAGTTTTCTTCTTCTTTTTCTCGTTATCAGTCAAACCCTTTTTGTTGGTTAATGGATGCTGCTTCTCGTGTTCATTTACTGTGAGGAGCAACGCTAGGCAGAAGAGATATCCATCCACCTTCACGATTAATACGAAACGACGGCGTATAGCTCGTGTTTACACTTCTTTCCAAAAACGCTCTCCGCTCTCTCCCTTCCTGCCACGATTCTCTCCATGGTTTGTTGGCCTCTGTTGTGCTCTGTGTTCTACATACAGACGAACAAACACCGAACTCAAGTTTCATGACCGAGATGAAACAACAAAGGCAAGAACAATCACTACCACAACAACAACACCATCAGCAACAACAACAACAATGGGGTAAAAGTAAAGAACAAAACCCTAACAAAAGGAGTACCTATTTACTGGGTATTGTTGTTGTTGATGATGTCTTTGTGTTGTTGCTTTCTAGCGTATTGTTGTGTGCGTTACGGTTTTCGGTTGTTGTCGTTGTTTTGTTGGCATTGTTTGTTTGGTTGGTTCGTTGGTTGGTCGGTCGGTCGGTAGTAGCTCCAACTTTAAGTTTATTGTGCGGAGTCGTCTTGTGTTTATGTTGTTGTGGTTGGTGGTACTGTTGTCCGTATTGGTGACAGAGGGGTGTGAGGGGATTTAGGAACAATACAAATAAGAATATAACCGTATTTTCCTTTATTTCTTAAAATTTAACTCGTTAACAGAAGAAGAACAACAACAGCGGGGAGAACAATGTTAAGGAAAAAGTTTAACTAAGTTGTTTACCTTTTCGTTTTCGGTACCCGATTAAGGGGAGGGTGGGTGACAAATTGTGGGGGAGAAAGATTAATATTTATTAAAATTCATTCAATGGAGACTTTAAGATTTCGAGTTAATGATTTCCCAGGAAATCTTCAATTCAGCTTAGCTGAATTAGCTTTCTGATTGCAAATCTTCAATTTAGCTCTGCTGAATTAGGTTTCTGCTAGGAAATTTTCAGTTCAGCTTTGCTGAATTAGCATTTTGATGATAAATTCTCAATTTAGATTTGCTGAATTGTGTTTACATTAGGGAAATATTCAATTCAGCTTAGCTGAATTAGCTTTCTAATGGACAATCTTCAATTTATCTTTGCTGAATTAGGTTTCCAGTGGGAAATCTTCAATTCAGCTTAGCAGAATTAGTAGTTCTTAAGAGAATCTTTAATAATTCACAGCTGAATTAGGTTTGTGCCAGAAAATTTTCAATTCAGCTTGGCTGAATTAGCTTTCTGATAACCAATCTTCAATTTAGCTCCGCTGAATTAGGTTTCTGCTAGGAAATGTTCAATGCAGCTTAGCTGAATTAAGTTTCTAATGAAAATTATTCAGTTTAGCCTTGCTGAATTAGGTTTCCACTAAGAAATCTTCAATTCAGCTTAGTTAAATTAGTATTGCCTTAGATAATATTAAAATAAACCCAGCTGAATAAGAGTTTTGCTAAGAAATCTGCAATTCAGCTTAGCTGAATTAGCTTTCTAATGGAAAATCTTCAATTTAGCCTTGCTGAATTGGGGTTTCATTAGGAAATCTTCAATTCTGCTTAGCTGAATTATGGTTATACTAGAAAATCTGCTATTCAGCATTTCTGAAATTTGTCTCTGGTAGGAAATCTTTGATTTCGCTTAGCTGAAGTAGGTTTGCATTAGGAAATTTTCAATTTAGCCTAGCTGAATTAGGAAATGTCCAAATTAGCTTAGCTGAATATGGTTTTTAGTACACAATTTACCATTCATATTAGCTGAATTAGGTTTCTGATAACAAGTTTTCAATTCAGAATAGCTGTATTAGCTTTATACTAGGAAATCTTTAATTCAGCTTAGCTGAATTAAGTTTCTGGTAGGAAATCTCCAATTTAGCTTAGCTGAATTAGGCTTTTCAGGGTAATCTTCAATTCAGCTTAGCCGAATTAGATTTCCGATAGGCAATTTGAAATTTAGCCCAGCTGAATTATGTTTCCGATAGCTAATCTTCAATTAAGCCCAGCTGAATTAGATTTCTGTTAGCTTATTTTCAGTTCAATCTAGCTGAATTAGGTATCCTATAGGTAATCTTCAATTCGGACTAGCTGAATTAGGTTTCCGATGAAAAATCTACAATTTAACACAGCTGAATTACATTTCCAATAAGAAATTTTCAATTATGTTTAGCTGAGTCGGATTTTTTATCAATAATATTTATATAAAGCTTAGCTGAATTAGGTTGCTAGTAGAAAATTTTCAATTTAACTTAGTTGAATTAGGTTTTTGATGGGAAATCTGCAAAACCACTAAGGGTTTTTTATCAGAAATGTTTATATTCATCTTTGCTGAATTAGATTTCTAGTAGGAAACCTTCAATTTAACTTAGCTGAATTAGGTTTTTGATGGAAAAAATAAAATATGCTTAGCTAAATTTACATTCTGATAATAAAATATGCAATTCAGCTTAGCTGAATTAGGTTTCTAATAAGAAACCTGCAATTCCACTTAGCTGAATAGGGTTTTATCAAAAAATCGTATATTCACCTTAGCTGAATTAGTTTTCTGATAGACAATTTTCAACTCAACTTAGCTGAATTAGGATTTTAATGCGTAAAGTTCAAATATAATAAACTTTCTGATATTAAAATCTGCAATTCAGCTTAGCTGAATTATATTGCTGATAAGAAATATGCAAATCCACTTAGCTGAATATGATTTTTACTTGGAATTTTTATATTCAGCTTAGCTGAATTAGCGTTCTTTTAGGAAAATATCAATTCAACTTAGCTGAATTAGGTTTCCGATGCGAAATCTTCAATTCCTCTTAGCTGAATTAGAGTTTCCATGGGAAATCTTCAATTCCGAATAGCTGAATTGGTGTTTCCATGGAAATTTTGTACATTCAGTTCAGCTAAATGAAATTTACTTGAAGAAATTTTCAATTCAGCTTAGCTGAATTAGATATTTATTTTAAATATTCTCTCGGCTTAAACTTCAAATTTTACCTGTCACGATAACTACCGGACAACTTGTACAACAACAATGCTGCTATTCAACTATTTTTCCAAAAGCTTAAGCAATGCCAGAGTGAACCCCTTTATTTTGAAACGACAATAAAACCAACAACGATGTCGACAACAACAAAAAGAGTTAACGAAACATTAAACCAAACAACAAAACCTTTTGTTGAACTTTTTGAAACAAAAAAAGTATCAAATTTCAAATATAATTTGAATTCCATGCAGTTACCTGGAAACTTACGTCGTGTGTGTGTGAGTGTCTCTTCTGCCTTTTCAGAAGAACTTCAATGTTCACACACACACACACGCTGATAGACATTTAAGCAAATTGAATGTAAACATTAAAGCATGAGTGTGTGCGTGTGTGTGCAAAACACCTTGCGTTGTAAATGACAACAATACAGCAGAAAGGTCTTTCATAGACGCACTCACACACACACCTTCACTCATACCAATGCTTCAGCAAAAAATCACACACACACATGGACACATCTTCTCTAATGTGTCACACACAGAAGTTTTCCTGCGGGAGTACAAATGTCAGAATGGCTGAAAAAGATCAGTCAGTGGCTGGGCTGTTGTCCTGTCCTGTCCTGCTCTGCCCTACCATTGCTGCCTCTACTGCCGCCGAACTTTGAAAATCAATTGACAAAGGATTTCATTGGAAAAACAGAATATTTGAGAGAAATATTTAAATAAAATTTAAATTCACAAAAACAAACATATCTGTTGTTGTCGCTGTTGTTGTTGTCGTCGTCATTGTTGTCCAACGGGGTGTGAAGTGGTGGACAACGGCAGGAGGTAAGTGCGCATTCAGGTTTCTTTGTGTGTGTGCGTAAGTTTGTTCGAGCTTTTGTGTGTGTAAATTTCTAATGCAAATTTACCCAGCATGTGGCCAAATCAATGGAACGTAGAAGTTTTGAAAAGATATTCAAAACTTTGTGCTTTTCAAAAATTGTATCCTCTTCTTCTTCGTTTTTGTGTGTGTGTGCCATAAATTAAAGTTAAATATTTGGACAGCAGGTGATAAATATGGAACAAAAAAAAAGAGATACATATGCAAATAATTCCAAGAAAAAGTAGATATAAAACCCAGCTGAATTAGGTTTCCGTAAACACAACCTTCAATTCAACTCGGCTGAATTAGGTTCTCCATAGTCAATATTAAATTTAATCCAGCTATATTATGTTTCCATAAGATGGCCTTCAATTCAGCTCAGCTGAATTAGATTTCTAATAGAAAATCTGCAATTCAGCTTAGCTGAATATGAATTTTAGTACAAATTAGCAATTCAGCATAGCTGAATTAGAATTTCAATTAGAAATCTACAAATCCTCTTAGCTGAATAAGGGTTTAGATAGTGAAATCTGCAATTCAGCTTAGCTGAATTAGGTTTCTGAAGGGAAATCATTAATTCCGCTTATGTGAATTGGATTTCCGATTGGAAATATTTAATTCAGCTAAGCTGAATTATGTTCCTGATGGAAAATCTATAATAAAGCTCAGCTGAATTGATTTTCTGATTGGAAATCTTTAATTTAGCTTACCTGAATATGGTTTCCAATTGGAAATCTGCAATTCAACATAGCTGAATTTTGTTTCTAATAAGAAATTGATTGGTAAATTGATTTTCTGATCGTGAATCTTTTATTTAGCTTAGCTGAATTAGGTTTCTGTTGTGAAATATTCAATTCAGCTTAGCTGAATAAAGCTTCCAATTGAAAATCTAAAATCTGGCGTGATGACCTTAGCTGAATTAGGTTTATAATACGAAATCTATATTTCTGCTTAGCTAAATGACATTTCTTACTGGAAATCTGCAATTCAGCTTAGCTGAATTAGGTTGGAATCGGGTTTCTGTTTGTAAATCAGAAACTCAGCTTAGCAGAATTAAATTTCTGATAAGAAGTTTGCAAATCTGTTTCTTTAAATTTTATTTCTGATTGGAAGTCTACAATTCAACTTAGCTAAATTAGGTTTTTGATTGGAAGTCGACGATTCATCTTAGCTGAATTATTATTCTGATAAAAATTTGCAATTCTGTTTAGTTGAATTATATTTTTAACTGGAAATTGACAATTTAGCTTAGCTGAATTAGAATTCTTTTATGAAATGTGCAATTTTTTTAGCTGAATTTGGTTTCTGTTAGGAAATCAGTAATGCAACATAGCTGAATTAGGCCTCTGATTGGAAATCTGCAATTCTTCTTATCTGAATTTGATTTCTGATAGGAAATCTGTAATTCAACTTAACTGAACTAGGTTTCTGATTGGAATTTTGCAATTTAGTTTATGGTTTATGAAAGCAAATGACGAAATTAGACTAGCTGAATTGGGATTCTGATTGGAACTCTGCAATTAGGCTCAGCTGAATCTGGTTTCTGATTGAAAAACTGAAATTTAGCTTAGCTGAATTAGACTTCTTATTGAAAAATTGTAATTTAGCTTAGCTGAATTAAAGTTCTGATTGGAAAATGGCAATAAATCTTAGCTGAATAGGATTTATAAAAGGCTGTGATCAAATTAGGATAGCTGAATTGTGTTTCTATTTGGAAGACTTCTTAAAGATTAGCTGAATTAGCTTTTTGATTAAAAATCTGCAATTTAGTTTAGCTGAATTAGGTATATAAATGGAAATCTTCAATTATGCCTAGCTGATTGGAGACTCTTATAAGAATTTTCTAATTTTTCTTTGCTGAATTAATTTTCTGATTGGAATTTTTCAATTTAACTTAGATGAATTAGTTTTCCAATTGGAAATCTACAATTTATCTTAGCTGTGTTAGGTTTATGATTGGATATCTTCAAGTAAACTTAGCTGAATGTAATTTACATTATGAAATCAGCATTTCAGCTCAGCTGAATTAGGTTTCTAATTGGAAATCTTCAATTATGGCCAGCTGAATAGATTTTGTTATTAGTATTTTGTAATTTTTCTTAGCTGAATTTGTTTTCTGATTGGAATTTTTCAATTTAACTTAGCTGAATTAGTTTTCCGATGGGAAATCTACAATTTAGCTTAGCTGAATTAGGTTTATGAGTGGATATTTTAAAGTAAACTTAGCTGAATGTATTTTACATTATGAAATTTGCAATTCACTCAGCTGAATTAGGTTTCTAATTGGAATTCTTCATTTATGCTCAGCCAAATTGAGTCTCTTATAAGAATATTTTAATTTTACTTAGCTGATTTAATTTGCTGATTGTAATTTTTCAATTTAACTTAGCTGAATTAGTTTTCCGATGGGAAATCTACAATTCAGCTAAGCTGAATTAGGTTTATGATTGGATTAGGAAATTTTTAATTCAGCTCAGCTGAATTAGGTTTCTAATAGGAAATCTTCAATTATTTCAAGCTGAATAGATTTTGTTATTAGTATTTTGTAATTTCACTAAGCTGAATTAATTTTCTGATTGGAATTTTTCAATTTAACTTTGCTGAATTATTTTTCCAATTGGAAATCTACAATTCAGCCTAGCTGACTAATTTTTTCTGATTGGAATTTTTCACTTCAACTCAGCTGAATAAGTTTTTCGAAGGGAAATCTACAATTCAGCTAAGCTGAATTAGGTTTATGATTAGATATCTTCAAGTAAGCTTAGCTGAATGTAGTTTACATTAGGAAATTTGCAATTCATCTCAGCTGAATTTGTTTCCAACTAGGAAAACTGCATTTTTACTTAGCTAAATTAAGACTCTGGTTTGAAATCTTCCATGCAGCTACGTTAAATTTATAATTACAATCGTTCCATGTATGTTGTGTCGGATAAAATCCGCCAACAAACCAAATACTCGAAATACTGGACAAAAATATCTTAAATTTCAAATGAAATTTGAAACGATACGTAACAAGTTTATATTCTCAAAAACACACATTCTCCGGGAATACATTATCATCAACGATGTCTCCGTTCTCGTCCTCCTCTTGAACCCCCAGAGTTTTGCAAATACCACCAAAAACAACCATTCCGAATATCTGGCCAGTATTTTACCTCTGCTGCCTTTGGCACTACCCACTTAGTGGTGGCATTCAGCAACAATACACTGGGCTATTTAGTTGATTTCCCCCATCGACCAGGCTGCTTCCACGAACGAAGGTATGGAGAGGCCAGAAATCATGGCTGAGTGTAGAACAACAGAAAAACAGCAGAATGCTGCAACTGATAAGGAATTGAAAGAAATGCCCAGAAAAACGGCACGACTTATGAGCAGCCTGTATTGGATTGGAAATTGTGCCTGGTTTTCAAGTTCCTCTTCTTCTTCATGGAGGGGAGATTTCTGTTGCCGGCCCATGATTCTTGTTTTGTTTGGCATGCTCGGTTTCATGGCTTATCACTTATCGTAATCTTGTAATTACGTGTGTACCACAAATGTTAATGGGCGATGGAAAAAGAGGAAACAACAATAAAACAATCAGGAAAAACGAGGTAGACTATCAAAAGGAAAATTTTGCACTCTTCAGGATCCCTCAACTGCCATTCAGCCCTCGTATATTCCCTCCGAAAAAATCGCAATTGAAACGTATGGCTTGTTTCAATGGGCAACCCCTTTTTTGCTAACGTGGTTATCATCATCACCGTCATCCACAACAGCAGCAGCAGCAGCATGACCATTACAATCGTGGCTTTGCCTTCATACCCTGCACTCACCACTTCAGCCTGCCCTTTGGTCCACACACATGGCTGGCTGGCATGTTACCGGGAAATTGCTCTGGCCGGCTGATAGCAGTAAATGTGAGCATTGAATGGGCATTACAACAAGTAAAAGTGTAATTAACGAGATATCAGCTGCAGTAACAGCAACAACAACAACCAGCAATCCAGTCAACCAGCCAACCATCGAACCTCAACTGCAGCATAACAACACAATGCAACATTTCGTTGCACGATTAACAATGTAGTTATGGCAATAAATGGCGTGTGGAATGTTTAATGATTACATTAAGCAGGAGCAACAGCAGCAGCAGGAGAATAAAAAGATATATAGAGGGGAAACGGAGGCTGGTCAGGACTGGTGAGTCCATGTGTTCGCTGGCTGGCCATATCTTTCAATCTTGTTACTTATCTTCAACAACAAAATGCCATGCCACATTTCAAACGAAAAACAAAAAGGGGTGACTGCTGCCACTGCTGGACATGGGCGCTGAAATATTTCGACACGAATGTTCGTTCTGTTCTTAACAAATAAATGAGATATTTTTCGAAATTTTGTGCAAAGGAAATGGGAGCGGAGAACAACAACAGCTCGCTGCTGCTGCTCTAGCCCTATATAATTTATAATTGAAATTTAAGATGCAGTTAATGGCATCAATAAAAATGAAAACAATTGTTGTTACCAGAGGAAAATTATCACCCAGCATGGCAAGTGGAAGTACCATTAAAACAATTAAAAGGCGGAGGTTGGAATGGCCAATGGTATGGATGCACAATAATCAAGGTGTTTGGTTGTAGTGTTTGGGTTCAATTAAATAACAATTGTAGTAATTGAAAAGTAACATCAGAATCAATTGCAGCTAAGGAGAATAAAAAAGTTCATCCGAAAGCTAATTCAGCTGAGCAGAAAAGATCAGAAGTCCAAAAAATTTCCAATCAGAAACCTAATTCAGCTAATCAGAATTGCAGATTTCCAATCAGAAAACTAATTTTTAAAAGCCAAATCGAAATTTCCAATCAGAAACAATTCAGCTGAGCTGAATTGCAGATTTCCAATCAAATACCGAATTCAGCTGAACCAAATTGTAGATTTCCAATCAGAAATCTAATTTTTCAAGGGAAATTTAAGATTTTCAATCGGAAACCTAATTCAGCTGAGGCGAATTGCAGATCTCCAATCAGAAAAATAATTTTTGAAAAGCCCAAATCGAAATTTCCAATCAGAAACATAATTCAGCTGAGCCGAATTGCAGATTTCCAATCAGATACCGAATTCAGCTGAACCAAATTGCAGATTTCCAATCAGAAATCTAATTTTTCGAAGCAGAGTTCAAGATTTCCAATTAGGAATACAATTCAACTAAGTTAAGTTGTACAATTTCAAACAGAGACATAATTAAGCTGAGCGGAATTGAAGAATTCCTAGCAGAAATCAAATTCAGCTAATCTGAATTTAAAATATCCAATGAGAAATCAAATTCAGCTAAGGTAAATTAAATATTTTCCAATAAGAACCTAATTCAGCTGAGCGAAACTGAAGATTTCCTTGCATAAAACTAATTGCTCAGCTGAATTGAAAATTTCTTATCATAAACCGAATTCAGCTAAGTAGAATTTAAGAATTCCAACTAGAGACATAATTCTGTTGAGCGAAATTCCAGATTTCCAATCAGAAATCAAATTCAGCTAAGGTAAATTAAATATTTTTCAATAAGAACCTAATTAACTGAGCGGAACTGAAGATTTGAAAATGTCTTATCATAAACCGAATTCAGCTAAGTAGAATTTTAGAATTCCAACTAGAGACATAATTCAGCTGAGCGAAATTGCAGATTTCCAATCAGATATCGAATTCAGCTGTGCTGAATTGCTGATTTCTAATCGGAAATCAAATTAAGCTGAGGTAAATAAAATATTTTCTAACAGGAACCGTATTCAGCTGAGCGGAATTAAAAATGTCCAATCAGAATAAAAATTCAGCATCGCCGAACTGCCGATATCTTATAAGAAATCTAATTCAGCTAAGCGATTTTCCAACTAATACCTAATTCAGCTAATCATAACTACAAATTTCCAATAGAAAATATTTCAATATCTAATTCAGCAAAATTAATTTGTACTTTTCTTATATATTTTAAATTTACTTCAAATACCCGCTCTCCTCCACCATAAAATTTCCCTTTAATATTAAAATCCAATTTTTCAATCTTTCAAAACCAAATCTTATCCGAATCTGCCAAAGGCTTCCAAAATAAACTACCACTCACACACACACACACCGACACACATCTCAAACTCGTTTTAAAATGTTCATAACAGCACTATTAAATTTCATTTCCTTAAAGGACTACAACAAGAAGGAGCAGAACTACGTTAAAAACCCGGAGCAGAAGTTGCGGGAGGTCGGGACGCTTGGGAAGGTGATGGTGCTGGTGGCGATGGCGGTAAAGCATTCTCTGTTTACTCAAGTGTTACCGTGAAAATTGCAGATGAAAAGTGATGTTGATGATGTTTGCGTAACACACACAATTTCCTTTGATGTCCTTTTTTGCAGGAATAATGTGTCAGAGAGTGAAGGAGTGTGTGTGAGCTAGTGTGTGGGTGCGTGTCGTGTTTCTTAGAATTGTGTGTGTGCGTAACGTATTCCTTTCTATGATTATTACTTTTATTACAAATCTACATAAGCGCTTACACGCTATGGAGATGAGAGAACACACACACATATACACACACACGTGCTCGCACACAAATGCATGCACGCGGAATGAAGGAATACGAGGAAAAAAAACTCCGCTAAATTCCTTTACAACTCCAAGAATGAACGCCAGCAAAGCAGCCAACAATAACAGCAGAACAAAAAATGGAACAAAAACACAAAACTCTGTGTGAGCTTTACAAGGACAACTATTTCAGAAAAAAAACGAACAAGAATAAGGACTGACAGAAAGCGATGTTAAATCCAAAACGGCAGTAGTGCAAGAAAATTCATCAGGATGGAAGCCAAGACCGGGCGAAGTGGGAAAAGTCACCATTTCGAAAAAACAGTTTTTTTCCTACAGCCAAACAACCCAGTAGCTGGTAAAGAGTTTTGGTACAACAAACAACCAACCAACTCCTACAACATCATACCATACCCAACCCAACCCTCTCTGTCCCAACATAAACAACTCCAACAACTCCGAGCTTTGCTGTTCATTTTATTTTTTTGTTGCCGTTGATTTTATTTCTCTAACATGGCTAACACTGATACTGCCAATGCAGTGACAAACCGACAGACAGACAGTGTCACAAACACACACATGTGCACACACACAATCATACAGCACATGATTACTTTGAACTACACTACGCCAACAATGTGAGCTATGAACGGCAGGAGAATCAGCAGCGTACTACCGAAAAAGGGAATAATGGAATAGTTGTAGAGACAGACATACAACTGATTGTAGTAGAGGCAGACATATAGACAGACAAACAGACGGATAATACCGGCATTCACATAATCTGGAATGTAGATTCAGCAATACATTGATAGAAGAAGTGGGTACACTGATTAAAAGTGAGAAAATTCCAAAAGAAAGTCAATTCAGCTAAGCTGAATTGATGATTTCAGACCGAAGACCTAATTCAGCTTAGCGGAATTGCTAATTTTTTACAGGAAATCTAATTCAGCAAAGTTGAATTTTCTATAGAAAACCTAATTCATCTGAGCTGAATTGAAGATTTTTTAAAGAAAACCTAATTCAGCTAAGCTGAATTGAAGATTTTCCCAGGAAAACCTTATTCAGCTAAGCGAAAACCTAATTCAGCTAACCAAAAATGAAGATTTTCTATCTTAAAAATAAGATTTTGTATAGAAACCCCCATTCAGCTAAGCAGAATTGAATTGGAAACCTAATTCAGCTTAACTGAATTGAAGTTTACCTATTGAACACTTAATTCAGTTTGTCTGAATTGAAGATTTTCTATAGAAAACCTAATTCAGCTAAGCAAAAGTGAAGATTTCCCCATAAAACCCTAATTCAGCTAAACAGAATCGAAGATCTTCCAAGAAAACCCTAATTTAGCTAAGCGGAATTGAAGATTTTCTATAGAAAACCTAATTCAGCAAAGCATATATATAGATTTTTCAAGGAAAACCTAATTCATCTAAGCTAAATTTAAGATTTTCTATAGAAAACCTATTTCAGCCGGGCTGAATTGAAGTTTTCCTATAGAAACCTTAATTCAGCCGGGCTGAATTGAAGTTTTCCTAAGGAAACCTTAATTCAGCTGGGCTGAATTGAAGTTTTCCTATAGAAAACCTAATTCAGCCGGGCTGAATTGAAGTTTTCCTATAGAAAAGCTAATTCAGCCGAACTGAGTTGAAGAATTCCTATTGGAACTCTGTTTCCGCCAGGCGTAATTGAACATTTCCTATTGGAACTCTTTTTCCGTCAAGCTGAATTGAAGATTTCCTATTGGAACTCTTATTAAGCCCGGCTGAATTGAAGATTTCCTATTGGAAATCTTATTCAGCCCGGCTGAATTGAAGATTTCCTATTGCAATTCTTATTCAGCCAAACTGAATTAAAGATTTCCTATAGGAACCTTTATACAGCCAGGCTGAAACTCTAATTCAGCTGAACTGAATTACAGATTTTCAATTAGAACTCTAATTCAGCTGAGCCAAATTACAGTTTTCCAATTAGAAATATAATTCAGCTGAGCTGATTTGCTGATTTCCTATTTGAACTCTAATTCAGTTGAGCCAAACTACAGATTTCCAATTAGAAATCTAATTCAGCTGAGCTGAATTGCAGATTTCCTATTGGATTTTCAATTAGAAATATAATTCAGTTGCGCCAAATTACGTATTTCCAATTGGAAATCAAATTCAGCTGTGCAGAATTGCAGATTTCTTATTAAAATTCCAATCCATCAGGGTTATATTGAAGATTTCTTATTAGAACTCCTATTCAGCTTAGCTGAATTGCTGATTTCTTATTGGAAATTGCATTGCAATTTTCTGCAAGTGCACTCCAATGAAAATAAAAAAAAAACATTCACCCGAACATTTCGTAATGTGAACATCCCAATATTGTGGTGGGGTAATACCACTACCACAATAGCATGTGTAGATGACACACACAACATGTGTGTGCACAAACACACACATATACTCACACACACATATGTGTAGTTAGTTAGTTTAATGGTTCAGGCAAAGGACGACATAGAGAAGTAGGAATTCAAACCAAAACAACACAACAAAAAACGTTTATTTATGCCACTGTTGATGTTCACAAACTGTCAGGCCCTGATCCTCCTTCCCCTTGGCCCCTTCTATTTTTGGCGGCATCATAGTTTTTGATGAAATAAAGACTTTAACACAAAAAGTGGAGTTGGTAGTGGAGCAGGATGATTTCCAGTTTACTTGGAGAAAAAAGTGAAACTTTAAAAAATGCCAAGAGAGGTGAAGGGAGAGGGAAGTGGAAAGAAAGGATGGGAGTTTTGTTAGTGACACACACAGAGAGAAAGGGCTGCTGCCTGTCATCAATGTAAATTTTTTTGCAAGTGTTGGGGGGATGGAAGTTGGCAATACACCAGGGAAAAATTAAGTTATTATCTGAGGCAACAAAGTGAGGAGATGGCAGGACAATTAAGACTTCCTCCAAGGAAGCTTACAAAAATTTGGCCTGCAAAGGGTGTTAAATACCCCTCTGACAGTTGTTATATTTTAAGTGGCCCTGTGGTCCCAAAAAATGTCCTCACCCAAAGTCCTTATAACTAATTGTCCACTTTTGGTTTTGGGTATTTTCTCGGGTGTATTTTCACTAGAATAGTCAAAGGACTTTTTGATGTAAACACTCTGTATTTATTTTGCCTTTTAAGCGTCTTTATCATTCACCACCCGCTCGCTCAGTCACCCCGCAAGCTTTCCGTTCCGTTCGTTCATTCATTCATTTCTTTCATTATTGCACTTTCTCAATGCCTTTGAGAGGGTCTCCAATTTTTTTTTTTTGGCATCTGCCATGAATATTTGTGATACTCCCGCTGATGATGATGCCGATGCGGATACTGGCAAAAAAAAAACATGAACATTCAGGAAAAATATTCTGGAAAATTGGTGCAATGTCAATGACAAAGAAAAACATAATAGTCAAAGGAGAGCAGCAACAAAAACAACAACAGCAGAAATAAAAAACTACGAAGCGAAAAAATACCCCGAACGAAGAACAGGATGTCAAAAGAGGAAGAAGAAGAGGAGCTCGCTTATATTCATATGCTTGGCTTGTTATGCTACGGTTCGAATAGTTGTCGATTTTTTTCTCCTTATGGAAATTTTCGTTCGTTTTTGGCCCCTGCCATCAATGCCGTCATCGTCGTTCAAAGCGTTCAATGTTCAATTTGTATATCTTGCGGAATGTTCTTCCGTTCGAAGTTGCTGTTCGTAGTTTTTTTTTTGGTAGTCACACACAAAGCTGGAAAAAGTAATATAAAAACATACCGAAAAAATCGGCTTTTTTTTTGGCATGATCCGCTGCTCTGCCCGTTTACGTTCATTGTATGCTTTGAGTAGGAGTATCGGATACTTGGGTGCTGCTGCTGCCACTACTGCATTGATGCATTTTTTTCTTTAACGACCAGCGTCGTCCTCAAAGTCGTATATTGAATTTTAAATGCTTTTTATTGAAGAGCATCATATTAAATTGTAGTTGAGCTTTATTTTCCGCCATGACCACAAGCTTCATTCCGATAGAGTCTGTTTTTCTTTCCGGTTTCATCTTTTGATGACAGTTTTTTTTCAGCTTGCAAAGGATTTTTAAGAGGGACAGTGGGTAACAGGGATTTATTAGAGGAAATCAAATTAAAAATTACCAATCAGAAGCACAATTCAGCTAAGCTGAATTTAAGATTTCCAATCAGAAACCCAAATCAGCTATGCTGAATTGAAAAAAATCCTATTGGAACATCAATTCAGCTGGACTTATTTCAAGATTTCTAATTGGAACTTCAATTCAGCTGGAATAAATTGCAGATTTCCAATTGGAACTCCAATAAATTTGAACTAAATTAATAATTTTCAATTAGAACTCCAATAAAACTGAACTAAATTACAGATTTCCAATTGGAACTTCAATTCAGCTGGAATAAATTGCAGATTTAAAATTGGAACTCCAATTCAGCTAAGCTGAATTAAACATAATTCAGCTATGGTGAATTAAAGATTTTCATGTAGAAACCTAATTCAGCTAAGTTAAATTAAAGAAATTTTATAGGAAACCTAATTCAGCTGGACTTAACTATTGTAACTTCAATTCAGCTGAACTGAATTGCAAATTTCCAATAAGAACTCTTATTCAGCTAAGCTGTATTAAAGATTTTCAGCTTGCAAAGGATTTTTAAGAGGGACAGTGGGTAACAGGGATTTATTAGAGGAAATCAAATTAAAAATTACCAATCAGAAGCACAATTCAGCTAAGCTGAATTTAAGATTTCCAATCAGAAACCCAAATCAGCTATGCTGAATTGAAAAAATCCTATTGGAACTGCAATTCAGCTGGACTTATTTCAAGATTTCTAATTGGAACTTCAACTCCAATAAATTTGAACTAAATTAATAATTTCCAATTAGAACTCCAATAAAACTGAACTAAATTACAGATTTCCAATTGGAACTTCAATTCAGCTGGAATAAATTGCAGATTTAAAATTGGAACTCCAATTCAGCTAAGCTGAATTAAACATAATTCAGCTATGGTGAATTAAAGATTTTCATGTAGAAACCTAATTCAGCTAAGTTAAATTAAAGAAATTTCATAGGAAACCTAATTCAGCTGGACTTAACTATTGTAACTTCAATTCAGCTGAACTGAATTGCAAATTTCCAATAAGAACTCTTATTCAGCTAAGCTGAATTAAAGATTTTCAAGCGGAAACTGTATTCAGCTAAGCTAAATTAAAGAAATTCTACGGGAAACCTAATTAAGCACAACTAAAGGTAATTTTTCTAATTGGAATTTCAGTAAATTGCAGATTTCGTATCAAAACTAAAAATTCAGCTAAGCTGAATTGAAGTTTTTTTAACTAGATGGATCATATTCAGCTAATCTAATTTGAAGAAATCCTATTAGACTCATAATTTAGCTATCCCGATTGGCAGATTTCCTATTAGAAATTCCATATAGCTAAGCTAAATTGTAAATTTCCATTTGAAAATCCAATTCATGTTATCTGTTATCATGTTCAAATTTCCAATTGGAAAACGAATTCGAGTTCGAAACTTAACTAATTATTATTCGAAACTTAACTAATCAAAGCTGCAAGCCGATTTCTAATTAGAAATATAATTCATTAAATTGCTTTCTTATTGGAAACCTTATCCTGCTACGCTAAATTGCAAATTTCCAATTGGGAATCAAATTCAGCTAAACTAAATTGCACATTTCTTGTTAGAAACCAAATTCAGGTGAGAAGAATTCTAGATTTCCTATAAGAAAACTAATTTAACTATGTAGAATTGCAAATATCCAATTAGAAACACGATTCAGGCAGGCAAAATTCTAAATTTCCTATAGCAACTCTAGTTCTGCTGGTGCATGTTTCCTATTGGAAACCCAATTCCGATAAACCAAATTTCTAATCAGAAATCTTTTTCAGGCAGTCTGATTTGTAAATGTCTAATTAGAGAACTAATTAGCAGATTTCTGGTCGGAAGTCATATTCATAATAAAAGAATTCCAATTGGAATTTTTATTCATTATAATTTTTATTCATTTTGTAAATTTCCAATCAGAAAATTAAATCCTCTAGGTCGAACACTTATTCAGCCAGACTGAATTGAAAATTTCCTATTGGAACTCTAATTGAGGAAATCATATTTAGCCTGGTTGAATTGCAGATTTCCTATTGGAACTCTTATTTAGACAGGCTGATTAGAAAATTTCCTATTGCAATTTTCATTCAGCCAGGCAGAATAGACGATTTCCTATTGGAATTCTCATTCAGCCAGGGTGAATTGAAGATTTCCTATTGGAACTCTTTTCAGTCTGGTTGAATTGAAGATTTCCAATTAGAACTCTTATTCACCCAGTCGGAATTGAAGATTTCCTATTGGAACTCCTATAGAAGAATGGAAGATTTTCTATTTGAACTCATATTCAGCTTGGCTGAGTAGAAGATTTCCTATTGGAACTTATATTCAGCCCGCCTAAATTGAAGTTTTCCTATTGGAACTCATATTCAGTCAGGCTGAATTCTAGATTTCCTATTAGAACCGAATTGAAGATTTCCTATTAGAATTGAAGATTTCCTACTGGAACTTAGATTCATCCCGCCTACATTGAAGTTTTCCTATTGGAACTCATATTCAGTCAGGCTGAATTCTAGATTTCCTATTAGAGCCGAATTGAAGATTTCCGATTAGAATTGAAGATTTCCTATTGGAACCCTTTTTCACCCAGTCTGAATTGAAGATTTCCAATTGGAACTCCTATAGAAGAGTAGAAGATTTCCTATTAGAACTCATATTCAGCTTGGCTGAGTAGGAGATTTCCTATTGTAACTTATATTCAGCTTGGCTGAGTAGAAGATTTCCTATTGGAACTTATATTCAGTCAGGCTGAATTCCAGATTTCCAACTTCTACTGGGGATGATTGGGGAGTTCTTATTGGAAACTTAACTCAGATGAGCCAAATTATGGATTTTGCATTTCTTATCAGAATCTTAAATTCTTCCACTGTTAAAAAGAACTGTGCGTATCCTTTTATGGTACTTTGGCCATACAACAACAACTACAACAAGTCCTTCTTTTGTGTCAACAATACGGCTGTTGGATGGTAGGTTGGCAGTTTTTTGTCCTCCAATCCTTGGCACCACATAAAGAAGTTGATTTGGTTTCTTTGCATTCACTACCGCCTCCCCACTCTCCCCTCCATCATCCTTTTAAGGACTTTTATTACGTTAAATATCCTTTTTACCCTAATAGCATCATTTTGCCAATGGTCCAGCAGTGTGTCCTTTTACTGTCTCACCATTCATTGAGTCATCCAACCCCCCTCCACTTTACTTTCAAGGACTTTTGTTATTTGTCATCCATCGTCGTCATAGTCCTCGTATATTTAGTTAAGTCACACAGAGTACTTATCTTTTAGATAAATGTTGTTAATATCATCATCCGAGAGTATTCATTCATTCGTTTAACTTGAGTGGAGCGGAGTCGAGCTGAGGAGTCCCCTGTTTGAGTTGTGGGAATGAGGGTGCTTGTCTGCTGGAGCTCCGGTTATCCTAGAGCTACATTATATATAGAGCTCTTTGATATAACTAAACTATCCCGCTATAATACTGTTAAGGGAATCTCTTCTCCTCCTGGGTGGATGTGTGTGCGTTCGTTTGTTTTTTGTGGTCCTGGGTTTAATAAAGTTTTATAGTTTTTTCTGCTGCTGCCCTGGCTTCGGCTATGGCTTTGCCATTCTCTGTGCATTTATTTTCTATAAATTATGCAGAAAATAAGTTGACTTTACTTCACTTGACCATTGCATTGATATTATGTTGATTTTCTTTTTAATTAATTTCAAATAATAGTGGTTTTCCTTTTGAGGCCGGACAGGGACACAAAAGGATATGGGATACAGGAGGAGGACTATATAAGGCAAAATACATGGTGACATCAAAGCAAAGACATTGGCAGACATGCAGAATAGTCTGATTGAGTGGGGTAAAGAGTTTAGTTTTACAAAGAGAGCCTTAGTGTTAAATGTGAATAACTAGATTAACGAAGAGGTAAGGCAGGGAGAGGGAGAGGAGAGCGAGACTGAGACTGAGACAGAAAATACCTTTGGCCATTTACAAAGTCTTTACAATTCTCTGAAAGAGTCTATTAGTCTCTTTGTTATTTCAAAGAACATGAATGGAGGAATAATATCAATTTAATTTCAATTTAAAACCCCATTAAAAATATTTTCTTATTGGAAATTTTCCTCAAATTCCAACAAATTCAGTAAGAAAAAAGTCATCCTCTGTTACTAACAATATTTTTTTATTCGAAAAGTCATTAACAGGCATTTTTCCAATAGGAAAAATTCTTCATTATCTACAGATTTTTTTCCAATTTGAAAACCAATTTCTTTCTTTTTCTCTTATGGGATAATGTTTTTCTCAGCGACTAGGTAATTTTTTTTCTTATAGGAAAGAGTCATCCTCTGACGATTTTTTTCCCAGAGAAAAAATTCTGAGGATTTGTTCCAATAAGAAAAAGTCTTCCTCAGCAGCTGAGGATTTTTTTTCCTAAATGAAGGTTTTTTTCTAATAAGGAAGCTTTCCCCAATAGGAAAATGTCATCGTCAGCAGCAGCGGAATTTTTTCCTAAATGAAAAAATTCATCATCAAGAGCTGCGATATTTTTTTGATATTTTTCATATAAGAAAAAGTCATTTTCAAATAAAACAAGTCATCCTCTGAAAAAAAATTCTTATAGGAAAAATGTCATTTTTTGTAACCGAGGATTTTTTCCTGTTGGAAAAATGCATCCACAGCAACGCATTCTATATAGGAAAAAGTCATCCTCAGGATTTTTTATTATAAGAAAAAGTCTGAGGAATATTTTTCAATAGGAAAATGTCATCCTCAGTAACGTAGGAATTTATTCCAATTCATTTTTCATTTACATTTGTTTTTTCCAATAGGAAAATGTCATCTTTAGCAGCTTAGACATTTTTCATATAAGAAAAAGGTATCATTAGTCGCTGAGATTTTTTTTTCAATAAGAAAATTTCACCATCGTCTACTGAGGAATTATTTTCCAATAGGAAAATTTTATCCTCAGCAGCTTAGACATTCTCAGTAACAGGGAAGCAGCATGATAATAAGAGGTAAGTTTTCTTATAAGAAAAAGCCATCTTCAGTAAATAGAGTTTCTTTTTTCAAAGGAAAAAGTTTTCCTCAGTAACTGAGGATTTTTTTAATAAGAACATGTCTTCCTCAGTCACTGAGACATTTTTTCTAATAGGAAAATGTCTTCCTCAGTCACCGAGGATTTTTTCTAATGGGAAAAATCTTCCTCAGTCACTGATGAATTTTTCCAATTGGAAAAAGTTATCCTCAGTAACTGAGGTTTCTTTCCTATAGGAAAAAGTCATCTTCACTAACTGAGATTTTTTTCCTATAGGACAAAAACATCCTCACTAAATAAGATTTTTTTCCGATAGGAAAAAGTCATCCTCATCAACTGAGGAATTGTTTTCATATAGGCAAAAATCCTATTGAGACCTGAGCAATTTTTTTAAGGATTGCTTAGGATTTCTTCTTTGTCGGATATATGCCACCCTACCTATTAAAAGTTTGTATTTCATACTTCTTGGAGGGTTGTTTTATTCTCTTCCCCCCATAAAATCTCCCCTTCTAATTAAAACATAATTAGACAAACATCTTGTGTAACATTATTTATCGGCTTCACAAAAGAAGTTTCTCAGTTTCTCATTAAAATTCCAAGAATTTATTGCAAAAATTCGTTTTTTGGCATTTGAACCATAACCTCCTACCATTCATCCTGCCTACCAGCCTCCTGCCTTCGCAAAGTGCAAATAACATGAATTCATTAATTATGACAATTTTTGGTCAGGCGAGAATGTCATCATTTCAAAATTGTTGTTGTCGTTGTTGTTGCTGGTGGGTGTCCCTTTTAATTTCAACTTTAATTAAATGATAATCACTGGACCATAATTATATAGCAACAAATGATGCCGCAACAAAAACAACAACAATACGAATAATATCAAAAACTTTTCTAATGACAAAAACAAAAAACTTTTTGGCTTCTTTCTTTCATTCTTTGTAATTATGCCAATTGGAAAATTTTGTTAGAAATTATTTGCGACAATAATTTAAATAAGGTTTTCAATTTCATTACCCCCGCCTGCCTTCGTAAATAAGGCCTTCCAAATAATCTACCCGAGGTATTGACAGCCATTAAAAGGTAAATCCTCAACTAACACCATTGTCAACCATGAAAATAACCTGAACCATAGCAAGCAATTACAACTGAAACTTCACTGAACACAGCCACTATCCCCCCTCTTCCCGCTCTACCACCCCGATAATGGCAACAAAAACAATGACCAGAACAAAATACATGTGCAAACAATTGAAAATTCAATGCATTAAAGGGTGCCCAAGGCGAAATAATTTACATGTGGTGCCACTTGCAGAATAAACGACCATAGTCCTCCGTATGCCAGCCAGCCAGGGTAGGAAACACGACTACTACTACACTACACAATTCTACCTCTATCTCTCCGACGACAGACGACTCTGTTTGTCTTTTGTCGTAAAGTTTCATTCCGCAATGTAGCCGACTAACAACGGAGCAACCAACCACAATCCAGGGAAATACAAACGATGCGGATCAGGAAACCCAAAGGAAGGGTCGCTTTCGCTCTTTCTCTCAGTGTATCATTTCGAGACAAAAACTACGTAGTGTCATATCACCAAAAAAAAATAAAAAAACGTAACGAAAATTGGAGGAAAATTGTCGAATAATTTGTTACGAGTTAAAAATAAATTAAAGAAACCGGAAGGATGTTTGGTGGAGAACGGACAGTGGGTTCGAAATATCCAGGATATGAAAAAATGCATAATCACTAGAAGAGATTTTCTTTCCTACAGGAAAAAGCCTTCCTCAGATGATGAGGATAATTTCGAATATGAATGTCTTAGTAGCTGAAATGTTTTCCAATAGGAAAAAGTCTGTCGCTGGCGAATTATTTCCAATAGGAAAAAGTATTCCTCAGTAGCTGAGATTTTTCTCCATTAGGAAAATGTCTTTCTTAGTAGCTGAGAATTTGTTCTAATAGGAAAAAGTCTTTCTCAGTAGCAAAGAATTTTTTTAATAGAAAAAAAATCTTCCTCAGTTTTCCAATAGGAAAAAGTCTTCCTCTATAGCTGAGGAATTTTTTCCAATAGGAAAAAGTCTTCCTCAGTAGCTGAGTAGCTCCAATGGGAAAAATCTTTCTCTGGTCCTGATGATTTTTTGCATTAGGAAAGTCTTTCTCTGAGCCTGATTTTTTTTTTTGTCTTTCTCAGTAGGTGAGAATTTTTTCCAATAGGAAAAAGTCTTTCTCATTAGCTGAGCTTTTTTTTCAATAGGAAAATGTCTTAATTAGTAGCTAAGGATTTTTTCCAACGGGAAAAAGTCTTTCTCTGGATTTTATTCCAATAGAAAAATTATTTCTCCGTAGCTAAGAATCTTTTCCAATAGGAAAAAGTCGTTCTCAGTTGCTGAGGATTTTTTTTCCAAAGAACAAAGAACCAATAGGAAAACGTCTTTCTCATTAGCTGAGCAATTTTTTCAATTGGAAAAAGTCTTAATCAGTAGCTAAGGATTTTTTTCCAACGAGAAAAAGTCTTTCTCTGGATTTTTTCCAATAGAAAAATTCTTTCTCTGTAGCTGAGAATCTTTTCCAATAGGAAAAAGTCGTTCTCAGTTGCTGAGGATTTTTTTTTTCCAAAGAACAAAGTCTTCCTCAGACAATGATCTATTTTTTTTTATTTGGAAAAAGGTTTTCCTGAGTAGCTGAGTATTTTCTTCAGTAGGAACAAGTCTTGTACAGTAGCTTATACATTTTTTTTTCAACAGGAAAAAAGTCTTCCTCAGCCACTGAAGATTTTTTCCAATAGGAAAAAGTTTTCATCAGCCACTGAGGTTTTTTCCTATACGAAAAAGTCATCCTCAGTGACTGAGGAATTTTTTTCCAATAGGAATCGTCTTCTTCAGTAGCTGTGAATTGTTTCCAATAGGAAAATTCTTTCTCAGCCTCTGAGGAATTTTTCCTTTAGGAAAAAGTGTTCCTCAGACACTGAACATATTTTTTATATAGGGCAAATTCTTCCTCAGACTCTGAAGAATTTTTTCCTATAGGAAAATATTATAAAAAAAATGATTTTTTTTTTTCGAAATGCTTTCTTATTGGAATGGTCAACCACATGATCTGAGGAGATTTTCCAATACAAAAAAGTTTTAGTCAGTCGCTGAGGATTTTTTTTTCTTATAAGAACAAGATTTCCTCAGATTCTGGGATTTTTTCCTATAGGAAAATGTCGTCCTCAGCCACAGAGGTTTTTTCCCCTATTGGAAAAAATTCTTCCTAGGCCGAGTTGACTTTTTCCTATTGGAAAAAGTCAACTCGGCCACAGAGGATGTTTTTGCTATTGGAAAAAGTCTAACTCGATCACAAAGGAATTTTATTTTCAATGGGAAAAGTCTTCCTCAGTTCCTGAGGATTTTTTCTAAGAGGAATGACTTTTCCTCAATGACTGAGGAATGTTTTCCAATAGGAAAAAGTCTTCTTCAATCACTGAGGAATATTTTCCTATAGGAACAACTTTTTCCTCAGTAAATGTTCCACCATTCTTCACATCCTACCCCAATGTCGTAACACCCAATTGGAAAAGTCTTCCTCAGTTCCTGAGGATTTTTTCTAAGAGGAATGACTTTTCCTCAATGACTGAGGAATGTTTTCCAATAGGAAAAAGTCTTCTTCAATCACTGAAGAATTTTTTCCTATAGGAACAACTTTTTCCTCAGTAAATGTTCCACCATTCTTCACATCCTACCCCAATGTCGTAACACCCACCCACCTACACCATCACCACGACCACCATCCTGATGATGATACTACAATGTTTGCAGGGAATTGTTCATGAAATTTAAATCGAAAAATGTGGAACATAGTGAGCAGCAATTGGTATGCTCGTATGTTTGCCAGACGTTCTTTTGAAGTCTATGCCGGGAACATATTTTTTCCGATTTTTATTTTTTCCTTTTTTGGCAGGATTACACAGCATTCCTCACGAACTGGTGGGACCACGCGTGTATGTGTGAGTGAATTTTATTTTTTGGAAAACCCAATGCATGTTAATGAACCTGATGGCTGGCTGTGGGATGGTTGGTTGGTTATTTGGTTGCATGTAATGGGACAATACTTGGGCAAATAACACGAAAAAAGTGAACGAAGGCAAAAAGGCAAACAAGGGTGATGATGGTGCCATCCATGCTCTCTCACACAGGATGTTAACACTGATGAGTTTGTAATGCTGCTGGATACTGGTGTGTTAGTGAGCATTTGTGTGTGTGTAAAGCAGATTTTGGTTGGCGGTCTTATTAAGATGTAGAAAAAAGTGTACTCGGTACACACTTTAAGGAACATTATACAAATACGATCAAAGGAAATTTTGTTTGCCTTGTCGTTGTTCTCCTCTGTTTTTTTTTTGGCAATTTCTCCCTGATGCCGCTTCTAACTAACGAGCTGGCGAACGAATCAAAAATGTCTCGTTTATTTTGCGACACAAGGAAATTTTGTTGCACTCCCTTCCTCCTTTTTGCTGCGTGATTAAAGGAAATTTGTTTAACGTTACTTTTGTTGTTGGGTTCTGCTGAAATTATGCCAAGGCATGTTTGGGGCAGGAGGAGAATACTTTGAAAATACACAAAAAACTCAAAATTTGATGATGATGTGTCGAAACAGGAAATTAATTGGCATACAAATCATCAACGCCATTACATTTTAGTCACATAATTAGAGCGCGCGATACTCCTTTACAAAGCATGATTTTCAACAACAAATTTCGAGGATATAATTGAAAGGGCAATTTTACCGCCAATTACCCAGTTTGTGTCAAATATCCCCTTCTAAATATACGAATAAATTCCTTAGGTAAAAACAAGTTTTTTCTATAGTAGAAACTACTATATGAAATTTTTCTCCAATAAGAAAATGTTATTTTTCACTGAGACTGAT
The DNA here is from genome assembly GCF_032173495.1 of Musca vetustissima. NCBI lineage: Eukaryota > Metazoa > Arthropoda > Insecta > Diptera > Muscidae > Musca > Musca vetustissima. Next base: position 80,361 of record NW_026888258.1, read on the forward strand.
TTGTTTTTCTTAGAAGGCCTTTTCCTATGGGAAAAAGTTCCCCAGTCACAGAGGATGACATTTTCATATAGGAAAATATTTCTCAGTCACTGAGTTAACCTTTTCATATAGGAAAAAAAATTCACAGTCATTGAGGATGATTTTTTCCTATAGGAATTGATATATTGAGAAAGACTTTTTCCTATAGGAATAAAATCTTCTGGAACTGAGAAATACGTTTTCCTACAGGAAAAAATTCCTCGGTGACTGAGAAAGACTTTTTCCTATAAGAAAAAAATGAGAATGAATTTTTCCTATTGGAAAAAATTCCTCAGTAACTGAGGATGACTTTTTGTTATAGGGAAAACTTCCTCAGTGACTGAGGATGATTTTTTCTTATAGGAAAAAATTCCGCAGACACTGAGAATGACTTTTTTCTATAGGAATAATTCCTCAGTCACTGGAGATGACTTTTTCCTATAGGGAAAAGTTTCTCAGACGCTGAGGATAACTTTTTCTTATAGGAAAAAAATTCTCAGGCATTGAGGACGACTTTTTCCTATAGGAAAAATTCAACTTAAGTTACTGAGGATTTTTTTCCTATAGCTGAAAAGTCCAAGTCACAAAGGATGACTTTTTCCTATAAAAAATCCTCAGTCGCTTTGGATGATTTTCCTATAGGAAAAAAGTTCTATAGTCACTGAGGATGACTTTTTCCTATAGGAAAAAAGTCCACAGACGCTGAGCATGGAATTTTCCTATAAGAAAAAAATCCTCGGTAACTGAGGATGACTTTTTCCTATAGTAAAAAAATCCTCAGCAAGTGAGCAGGACTTTTTCCTATAGGAAAAAATCCCTCAGTCCCTTTGGATGATTTTTTTCTCAAAAGGAAAAAAGTTCTCAGCCTCTGAGGATTACTTTTTCGAAAATCTTTTCGTGGTAACTGAGTTGTTGTTTAGTTTATTGGGAACATTTTGTTTTAAATTTTATGAAAAGTGAAACATGTTAAGCAACAGATGTTGAAATATAATAACCATGTCTGGGAGTAGATTGAAGGCAGTCAGAAAATCACATTGAAACCGAAAACTATTATGGTCTAAGATACGAAATTCTACTTCATTCCCTTTACTCCTCGAGAGTTTGGCGATATAAAGAGACTCTGTCTACATAGAGTGTGACGATATTTTTTGTTGGTACTCACCATTTTTTAATTGCAAGCTAACGCCAACACAGCTCGTTAACACCAAATATAAAACGAAGATAATGAAACGTGTCGATGTAAACTGAAATTTGTTGTTATTGCTGCTGGTGCTGCGACAACTGATGCTGCTGCTTCGGCTTCGACTGTTGCTTTGGCTTGTGGCCGTGCCACCTCTACACCATTCTCCGAGTTTGAGAATATTGCTAAAGCTTGTGGAACTGCAAATAGCTAACGATGATGACAATGGTGTCGATGAGGACGTCGACGACACACAGCCAGAAGAGGAATTGTTGATATAGGTGTCGATGATACTGGTATTGTTGTTTTTGTAGCAGGCATTAGTTGAATCACATGTACAACTTAAATTTGCTCTTGTTCGGGAAGACAAGAATGCCAATGTTGAGGGTGTTGATGGCGACAATGATGACTGGGTCCTTGAGTATATTGATGTAGGTGTTGTTAACGTCGTCGTTGTCGCTGTTGACGATGGTGTGAATAATGACGATGATGGCAAAGATGAAGCTGCTTTTGTTATGGTTGGCACTATTGTTTGGCTTTGTGGCAAACACTCTTTATTGTTATTTATTGTTGTTGCTGTTGTCCTTGTTTCCTTCACTGCTATTTTTCGTTGACTTTTTAAACTCAATTCATCTGCTATTGCCGTCGTTGTTGATTTTGTCACATTTTGAGATTTTATTACATTTCTTTTGCCATAACAACAACAACTACAACTTCTCGGGCCATTATAACTTTTGTTAAATTTAAATAATAGCTCTTCGGTGGCGGATCCACCAACTTCATCGTGATGACAAAGTCTAAGTTTCAAATTGGGAATCAGGCTGTTGCTGGTACTTTTGTCGTAGCTGATTCTGCTGTTGCTGCTTTTGTCATTAAATGACTTATAATCGTAAGCCATGTCTTACAAATTCTTTGCCGGCATTAAAGCCAATTTTTTTGCCTTGGCGTCTTTCTAGTTTTTCCTGGTCTCTCCTGGCTCCTTCCTCTCTCCTTCTCTTTCTCCTTTTGCAGAGCCAACAACAGATAAAGTTTTATCTGTCGCCTTCTACACCTCCTCCTCGTCGTCCTTCTTCTGCTTTTTGTTAAGGGTTTTCTGCTTGAATTAATTATTGTTCACAGACATTTTGCCAAATTGCTTTATAACGTTGGTTCGTTGGTGCGTTCAGCAGTTCGTTTGGTCGTTTTATGGCCCGTAACACCCCGTAATTGCTGTAAAATTGAAATGTAAATGAATTTTTATGAATAAATTGTTGAAAATTTTTGTTGTTTGCAATGATATCTTGTTGTTGCTTGGTTGGGTTGCTGGGTGAAAAATTATGAATGTCATTATGTCATTACTAAAAAGTAACACCTTTTGTCAGGGGATAATCATTAACAAATAATAACAACAGGACAAAGTTGTTGGCAGGACAAAAAAAAACAAACAGAGAAACTGAGAAGAAAAACTTTTTTGTAATGTTATTTATTTTTCAGGATAAACACAACACAATCGGATTGTATCTGTGAGCTTGTAATTTTAGGGTCGTTTTGTTGTCAATGCCAAAACTAAACAACAAATTAAGTAGATAATGGTATACGAAAAAAATAAATAATGATTATCCAAGCTACTGAGGATATATTTTTGTTCGTGAGAATTTTTTGAGTGACTGGGAATTATTTCCTATAGGAAGAAAGGTCATATTTAGACACTAAGGATTTTGTTTTTATTAAAAAAAATCATACTCAGACACAGAGAATTTTTCCTATAAGAAAAGCCTGCCTCAGGTATTTAGAAATGGGTTTCTTATAGAAAAAGTAGTCCTTAGGCACTGAGAAAAAGTGGCACCTATAAGAAAAAGTGGTCCTTCGACATGAAGAATTTTTTCCAATAAGAAAAAAAATCGTAAGTTCCTGAGTAGGGGAGAGGGGGGCACCTTTGAACACTTTTTGCTTTCAAGCCTTATAAATTTTTTTATTTTATCATTTTTGGTTTCTTATAAATTTTAACTAATAGGTACATATGTAACCTTTAAAATGAATATACATATGACATACTATAAGCTTGATAAATATATTTTATTACTGTTTTAAAGGACGAACTCAAAGTGTTCAAAACTGCCCCCCCAGGGGGGCACCTTTGAACAGGGGTTGGCATTTTTGAACGACATTGTTTTTTACAGTGTTTATGTTCAAATATGTATGTATTTTATTCATACATATCAGAAAAGCATTAATTCATTAAAAAATATATTAAAAATTTTCAAAATTTAAAAAATTTAGATCAAAAATTATTAAAACATAAAATGTCTTAAAAATACAAATTAGTATGGTGAAAAATACAGTTAATTTCGTAATCTTATTAGCCCATTTGAAATTTTGAGAAATCGAAGCCAAAAGTTAAAATCTCCTTTTTTTACTCGAGTTTAATGGGCATGTTCAAAGGTGCCCCACCCATGGCATTTTACGGAACTTTAAAATAACTTTTTTTGTAATAAATATATATGAAAGAAATTACATTAGTTATGTTTGAAATGATTGTTGGAATGCAAAAAATTTGTTTGACGAAAGAAAACTATCACAGAATTCTTCCTGCGCCCTTACAACCAAATGAATAAAAGTTTACAATGACACTGAGAAAACATGGTCACCCATGCACAATTTTTCGACAACTGAAAAAGCAAGCCAAAGTGGTTTACGCATATAGAGAACAAGATTGCCATATACAAAAATGTGGTTGCGGGTCGGAAAAATATTAAACCAAGATTTTATGAGCGCTGTTCAAAGGTGCCCCACGTTCAAAGGTGCCCCCCTCTCCCCTATATTTTGTCTCTTATATGAAAATATTGGGACCTTTTTTCTTATCTATTCCTTCTTCAGACAAAAATTTTTCTAATAAGAAAAAGTCATCCTCAGAGGCCGAGAAATTTATGCCAATAAGAAAAAGATCATCCGCAGACCCTGAGAATTTTTCCTATAAGTCTTCCTCTTATATGAAATGTAGTCCTCAGGCACTGAGAAATTTGTTCCTATAATAAAAAGTAGTCCTCCGGCATGGTCATTTTCAACTGCTCAGGTATTCTTCCTATAGAAAATTCATGTATGACTGAGGGATTTTCCCAACAGGATAGTCATCATAAGTCTTCCTCAGCTCTTGACAAATTGTTTCTTATAGGAAAAACTAGTACTGAGGATATTTTCCTATTGGAAAAAGTCATCTTTAGCTACTGAGAATTTTTTTCCTATTGGAAAAAGTCATCCTCAGCTGCTTAGGATTTTTTTCTTATAGAAACAAGTCTTTTTCAGACACTGAGGATTCTTTTCTATAAGAAAAAGTCTTCCAATAGGAAAAATTCATCGTCAGCTACTGAGGAATTTGTTCATTTTTAGCTGCTGAGGAATTTTTCCTATAAGAAATACTCGTTTTTAGATACTAAGGATTTTTTTCCTATAGGAAAATCAACATCAGACCCTGAAAATTATTTTTCCTATAAGTAAAATCGTCCTCAGCTATTGAGAAATTGTATCTTATAGGAAATGTAGTACTAAGGTTTTTTTTCCAATTGGAAAAAGTCATTATCAGCTTTTGAGGATTTGTTTCTTATAGAAACTAGTCTTCATCAGCCACTGAGGATTTTTTCCTATAAGAAATGTCTTCCACAAACAACTGATGGATTTTATTCCAATAGGAAAAAGTCATTATAAGCTACTGAGGAATTTGTTCCAATGGGAGGAAGTCTTATGCAATAACGAAGTATTTTTTCCGATAGGAAAGAGTCCTCCTCAGCTACTAAATTTTTTTAACTGCATCATCACCTATTGATGATTTTTTTCCTATAGGAAAAATTCATTATTTGTAGTTGAGAATTTTTTCTAATGGGAATCATCCTCAGTGACTGAAGAAATTTTTTTAAAGGAAAAAACTACTCCGAATTTTTTCTTAGAGGAAAAGGTTTTTCAAAAAGTTTCCTCAGACATTGAGTATTTTTTCGTATATAAGGAAGTCTTTTATTGTAATAAGTATTTTTTCTAATAAGAAGAGATCTTCCACATTGACTAAGATATTTTTTATATTGAAACAATTCTTAATTTTCAAATAAGGAATTATTTCCAAATATAATTTAATTTTTAATTGAGGATTTTTTATGGACATGTTTGTTCGAATCAATTTTCCAATATGAAAAAGTCTTCCACAATGGCTCAGATTTTTTTTTTTTTTAATACAGGAAAAAATTTTCTCTGTTAGCGAGAAGATTTTATAAAGGATGAACATTTTCTTACAGTGTCTAAACAATTGTTTTCAATTGGAAAAACCCTTCTTTTGGAACTGAAGAATTTTTTCCAATAAGAAAATTTGCCCAAAGGGGATATTTTCCAATAGGAAAAAGAGTCAGCAATGACAGATTTTTTATGTAGGAAAAAAATCGTCCACTATCACCAGAGTTTTTTTCTAATTGGAAAAAAATGATCCACAATGACCCAGAGTTGTTTTTCTGTTACAGAGGATTTTTAATATAGGAATATATATTTTTTCCTATTATCCAAAGAAAAAATTCAAAATTCCAATTTGAAACAATCCATCAAATCACTGCAAAATTTGTATCCGCCCTATGTTCGACTTCCTCATCATCATTATGACTTCCACACAATTTCGCTCATCAATTGTTTTATGGATTTATTACAAATTCTATTATCGATTTTATTATTATACTGCAATTTGCTGACTGCTAGATAGGTAGTTAGTTGGTAGTCATCGAACATTCTAAATAATAGTTCAAATAGCAGTAGCAAAACAGAAAATTAAATTCTTATACTCGAAAAAAACCTACACAACAGTATCAAACTTTAGTATAAATATTGGCCCAATGAGGCAATCGGCAATACTTCAAAGGAAACCAATTCTCGTATTGTGTGTGTGGCTACAATATATATTTATATATAAAGAGCTAATATTTATTATTATGTGAACTTTTTTATACTCTACACTACACACTAGGCCATGGCATGGCATTCCACCGGTGTATTTGTGATAAGCATATTTAATAATTGATAAAGAGAACCAAGAGTAGCCGAACAACCGAGCAACCTACAATCCAACCAATTCCGAACCAATTGTTGCAACAACATTTTATAAATAAAAATACCAAAAACGAATTAATATTGAAATTTAAAATTAATTAAGGGGTTTGGCAAATTTAAATGAGATCACAAAGTATTTGTTGGATTTCATAAAGACTAGTTAAAAGCATTTGCACAGAGGAAACACTCAATGCTAAATTATTATCCACGGAAAATGTGGCAACATAGGAAGATATCCCTATTATATGAGAAAGACTTTTTCTTATAGGAAAAAATACCCCCAGTCACTAAGGAATAATTTTTCCTATATGAAAATTCCTCAGTACTTGAGACAATTTTCTATCGGAAAAAATATTTTGCAACTGAGGATGTTTTTTTTCTTATTGGAAAAAATGCTCAGAGTCTGATGAAAACTTTTTCCTATACGAAAAAAATCCTCTGCTGACCCTTTCTTATTGGAAACAATTCTTAGTAACTGAAGGATCTTAAAATTTTCAGTAGCTAAGAATGATTTTTTCCTATAGGAACAAATTCCTCAGTGACAAAAGAAGACGCTTTCCGGCAAGAAAAATTCTAAGTAGCTGAAGAGGACTTCGTTATTAGCTGGCTCTTTCTTATTGGAAACAATTCTTAGTAACTGAAGGATCTTAAAATTTTCAGTAGGTAAGTATGATTTTTTTCCTATAGGAAATAAATTCCTCAGTGACTAAAGAAGACGCTTTCCGGCAAGAAAAATTCTAAGTAGCTGAAGAGGATTTTTTTCTTTTCCTATAGGAAAAAATTATCGTTGTCTGAGGTTAATCATAACCTTTTATGATGACTTTATCCTATAAGAAATCAACCCTTAGTGGCTGAGCAAGATTTTTCCTAAAGGAAAAAAAGCTCTTTTTCTGATAGGAAAAAAATTCTGTGTCAGAGGAAGTATTTTTCTTATTGGATAGAACTACTCAAAAGCAGCTGAGTGTGAAATTTTCATATAGGAAATAATCTCAGCTGTCATTCTTATTTTTCCCATTGGAAAAATTATTTTCTTATACAAAAAAATTCCTCAATCATCGAGAATGACTTTTTCTTATAGGAAAAAATTCTTCAGTTACTGAGGAATACTATTTCCTTCTCAGTGAATGAGGAAGCCTTTTTTCCGATCGGAAAATTTTACTCAGCTACTGAAGTAGACTTTTCTTACTGAAGAAGACTTTTTCCTATTGAAAAAATCGTTTTTCATATTGGAAAAAATTCTCAGTAGCTAATAATTATCTTTTTCCTATAGGAAACAATTCTCAGTGAATGAGGAAACTTTTTTTCGGATCGGAAAAAAATTTACTCAGCTACTGAAGTAGACTTTTTCTTATTGGAAAACAGTTCGCAGTGACAGAAGTTCCGCAACTACTGAAGAAGACTTTTTCCTATTGAAAAAATCCTTATTTTCATATTGGAAAAAATTCTCAGTAGCTAATAATTATCTTTTCTGATGGGAAAAAGATACTGTGTCAGAGGAAGTGTATTTTCCCATTGGAAAAAATTACTTAAAAACAGAAGAAGACTTTATCCTATAAGAAATAATGCTTGACAGCAGCTGAGTATGAAATTTTCATATAGGAAAAAAAACTCAGCTGTCATCCTCAGTAGTTGAGCATGACTTTTTTCTATTGGAAAAATTATTTTCTTATAACAAAAAACAAAAAAAATCATTCAATTAGTATGACTTTTTCTTATCGGAAAAAAAAAAATCTTGAGTTATCGTGGAAAACTTTTTCCAATAGGAAACAATTCTCAGTGAATGAGAAAGACTTTTTCCGAACGGAAAAATTTACTCAAATACTAAAGTAGACTTTTTCTTATAGGACAAAAATCCGAAGTGAAAGAAAATGACTTTTTCCTATTAGAAAAACATTCCGCAACTACTGAAGAAGACTTTTTCCCATTGGAAAAATCGTTTTTCCTATTGGAAAAAATTATCTATCAATGAGTATGACTTTTTCTTATCGAATGAAATTCTTGAGTTACTGAGGAAAACTTTTTCCTATAGGAAACAATTCTCAGTGAATGAGGAAGACTTTTTACGATCGGAAAAACTTACTCAGCCACTAAAGTCGACTTTTTCTTATTGGCTAAAAATCTGCAATCCCTAAGCTGCAATTCCTATTGGAAAAATTATTTTCTATAGCAAAAAATTCCTCAATTAATGAGTATGACTTTTTCTTATCGGAAAAAAATCTTCAGTTACTGAGGAATACTTTTTCCTATAGGAAAAAAATCTCTCTGTAAATGAGAGACTTTTTTCCGATCGGAAAAATTTACTAGGACTTTTAAAATGTTAAGAAATTGTACGATAACGGTTTATGCGGAATATGTCAAAATATGGATCCATATTGAAAATTGTCTGCAAAGAATTTTTTCATCCTTCAAAAAAACCGAAATGGCAAATCACATCCAATTCGTTTGGAAAATACGTTTCAAATCTCCAGCATGCAGAAAATGGAACTGGAAATTGTCTGGGAAAACACTCTTCAACCTGCAACCTTTATCTCAAGATGTTCGAATTTTACCAGTATCTCATTTATCACGAGAAGTCATAGAAAAGAATTTTCGACTACAATCAACCTGCTTAATCGAAAGTCCATTAATATATCCTCTATCTGCGTCAAGCCAAGTACATCTCAATTTCCACCACAAATGTTTTCAAAACGAAGTCAGCCTGCTTAGTTGCACGATCTCTAATATACACTCTGTCTTATGTTTCAGGCTATAGAAAATTCCCTATGGCCCATTAAATCTCAATTTCCACCTAAAAAATATTCAGAAGTTCAAATTTCATCCGCTCCAAAATTTAAAAAAATATTAATTTTATTTCAAATGTTTTTTTAATTTTCATTACATTAACTCGTATTGTTCCATAGCCGTTTAAGAAGTAAATTCTCCATGTAGCCTAGTCAACATCTTCTTTGCGACATACGCACACAACCCCACACTTAATTACACTTCCTGTCTAATAAGAAGGCCTTCTTCTAAGCATTTTAATTTTCATAGAAAATTTTCGCATTTTCTCCAAAGAAAAAAAAACCTCACATCCACACTACCTACCCGCCCGAAGTACTGACTGTGTGTCTTAACAAATTGTTGACCTTACACATGAAGTCATAATAATGAGCAAATACACTCGGTGTTCACAGCATTCCAACCCACCAACCATCTTTCATTCGTTCATTCCGTCGTTTGCCAATGTGGCCCGGGTAGTGGCTAAGTGGCACAAAACTGTCTGGAATAATATATTTCATCATCGTCATCATCATATCTATTACAACAACACCCTCACACAAACAGCGAATATTCCATTTCATTGTCTTTTCATATGGAAAAACTAGACCTCATTTATGTGTTGTGGCCACAAAGTGCGGGCGGGGGCGAAATGAAAAAAATTGTCTGGCATCTAGATGAAAGCATTCCACAGATGACACAATTCTTTCAGTTTTATTTTTGTGGGTCCTTTAGTAACACAGCAACACCACCATCCAATGATGAACACCTCTTCCCCTTGCTGCCGGTCTGTCTGTCTGCCGCTTCTTTGTTGCCACTTTTTGTAACAAACTCAAAGCAAGCATATTGGAGTAAGTGCGTCTGGTGATGCTGCCACTTGTACAATCATCATCATAATAATAATAATAGTATGACAAGCAACAACGACGTAACATTCATTCCATGTGACCCAAATTTACTGTCTGGCTGAGTTAGTAAAGCATGGCCAGACACATACATGCATAAATATCGCACCCACAACCCATAGCAAAACAAAAAAGGAACGGGCTAGTGGTACCCACAAACATAAAGTACCCAGCCAGCCATCCCTTATGCACTTACTCCATTCCCAGCCGCCCACCCGCCGCAGTAGTGGCTGACTGGCTTTGTGCATTCCGAGGTACTTTTTTTGCATTTCATTTCAAATAAAAACCCGCCGCAGACATCCGCAGACGGGTCTACTTTGCAGAGAAATCACACACAGAAGAAGAAGAAGCAGCAGAAAAAAATTATACACTACTAAATCCTCTTTGGACCTGTTAAACACGACCCACCAACCAACATTGGTGTCGGGCGGAAAAAATCGATGCCAAAGGATGAGAAGGCGGCACAACATTAACGTAATAGTCATCGTGGTAGTTATGGGGCCCAGAGAGTTACGGAACAGCTGACTGAGTGACTGGCTGACTGGCAGGTTGGATGGATGGCTGTTTAGACTATTTAGTGGATGATTATTTTCTGAGGGGGTTGCTTGGGATAGATGAATGACTGGCTGGCTGGTCGGCTGATTGGCTGATTGTTTGTTTGCTAGGTTGGGAGGAGGAGGAGGAAAAGTCCGCCAGCCAACCTGTGACTGTGACATGAACTCTGAAGAAGAATATTACAACAGTAATAACAACAACCAGGCAGAACCAGGCAGTCAGCCAGCCACCTAGGACGTCTCATGGCTAAGAAAAATCAGGACAAATTGAAACCCCCAATAATAAGCATTAAAGCTGCAGGGCAGCATAAAAGGGGGAATACAAGGGGAGAACCCAAATAACAATACTCGGGGATTCCATTTAAATTCATGATAACCCCATAAGAACAAATCTTATTCCCATTTTAATGCCAACAACAACAACAAAAGTCCCTAAGCGGATTTGGGAGCAACATTTTCACGACAAGTGATTTCCCAGAATACAAAAACAGCAAAAAACAAAAATTTCTTACAAAATAAAAAAAAACAACAAAAAAGGAAAATATCAATAACACACAAGAATGGAAAGAAAAGAAAAACAAGACCGACGAAAATACCAACTAAAAGGCACAGACAAAATAAAAACAAATGTCAAGATAAAAATAAACAAAAAGTAATGCAACAACAAACGACTGAGAATGCATGGCAGCCAGACAGAGATAGACAAAATCAAAACAAAACACAGAGAGCAGACACCAGACAAAAACACATTGCCCCAACTATACAATAAGAAAAACAAAAAAAAACAAAAACAATACCTTTTTTCTAATAAATATTCATTAAATTTCACGCGCACACACTCACACAAAATTTAACTCCTTTAAATTTATTTAATTTTTATTAAAAACACACAATTTTTTTATTATTTTTCACAATTAAAAAATCAACAATTCATGCACAGGCACAACAAGAAATCTCTTAACACTCGTCGTTGTTGTTGTTCACGTTCACGCTCTCTCTTTCTAGTCTTCTCATTTGAAATGTGACTGACTTTTGTTGATTTTGTTTTGTCCAGACATTCTTGGTTATTTGTCTTCTTCAATGGCTGAATATTATAATGGCTGTTGCGGCATTTCTGTTTTGTTAGTTTGCACTTTACTTAATTGCTTTAATAATTTTTAAATTTATTTATACTTTAAATTGCTTTTAATTTACTTCATATGTATTTGAGCAAATTCCGTATTGCTTTATTTTGTTTTGAACAAAACACTCTCTTCAACACAAAACAAACCGCGTTTTGATTTTATAGCTCATTCTCTTTTAGAAGAACTTCACACACAAAATTAAGTTTGACAATTTTGTTTACTCTGTGTTATCCACCGTATTGTTATTTAATTAATCACGTTTAAGGTATTATTTATTTCTCGCTTTATACGTAAATAAATCTATGGAAAAAAACACAAGCATTCGATCGATTCCTAAAGCAAAGTATTTCTGTTCGCGCAACCGTCCGTCACAGAATTTCCAACCGTTCGAAATCGTGTGTTGTCTATTTACGAATGAGCCACTCACTCTCTGTGTGTGAGAAATGCTTCTTGTTGTTATTCAATGACATTCACGGGGGGAGTGATAGCCCCAAGAATGATTAAACGGGGAAATCGATAATAAAGCATTATCGATATGATAAGTAGGAATGAATTGTTAACATTTTTGAGTGATTTTGTGGCCAAAGAAGTGGAGATATTTGAACGTTATATCCTTCGTAAATGTATAAATCAACATTACGAAAACCCGACAAAGAAGTTTTCAAACACTCACATTTATGGTAAAGCTGGAGTCCAACCTTTCTGCCAACACGCATTCTATCTCTTAAAGAAGTTTGTAGATGGGCTAGAGTCACACGAAAATCCTATTATCAACTCTATATATGAAACGGAAAAACACGTATCTTGGTCAAATTCAACATATTTATCTGCCATTGGCATTATCAACGAAAGCCTCGACATTGATCCAATTGTAATGTACCTGATTTTTATAAGCCAACACAAAGAACACAAAGAGCCCACAGAGGCTAAACATTATAAACATATATATTTATATTTATAAAATTATATTTATAAATTCAATTTTTGAGTTATGCTCTTTCGTTTTAATTTATGTGTTTTGTTTTGACATATATTTTCTAAACACCATCTGTGATATTTACACATACATACTTTTTTTTACCATATGTTCATCTAACATACTCGCTGTTTGATAAAGATATTAACAGTCTCTTGTTATCTCTTTTTAATTGTTATGTATTTTTAAGTAATTTATTATCTACAGACACACACGCTCTGTTAAAAAATGTTAAGGCCGTGAGCAAGCCTTGCTCTTCATTCATTTTGCACGTACGCATTTCCGTATATTCATTTTAAGCATGTAGCATCAATGCATTTAATTATTGGATTAGAATAAGACAAATATAGTTCTAAATTATCATGTCATCATTTTACTTTACATTAACCATGTTATCGAAATAAGAAGAAGACTCAATAAAAAAATTTACTTACTTACTTTACTTTTGAGTGATTTGAAGGGTTTGGAGTGCAGAAATTGGTATTATTTGAAAATAAATGAGTTTTAACGTCATCCAGAGTATTATTTTAAAGTTAACCTAAAAAAAAAACAAAGAAAAAAATTAATACAATAATAAATGTATGCAAAATAAAGACAGAATATCGTCACAACAGCTGGAAAATTCTTTAAATTTTATAGAGTAAATAAAATGACACAAATGGTTTGTTCCCGAAATGTAAGAATTTTCCAATTTTTACTACGATAACTAATGTTCATTTATGATATAAAAAGCCGTAAAAACAAATCAAAAATTAAAAAAAAAGTAGATTTTTAAATAGTACATTACATTACGCCCCGCAGTAAGGCGGTATAAAAACCTGAATGAAGAGCTATATAAAAATGATATTCCTAGTAACGAAGTAATTTAAATCAGAACTTTATAACATTAATATTAAGCCCTGTATTCATCAAAAACAACTTCAGGTCAAGGTCGACATAAAGCGAATCCAGCAGAAGATCATGTAGATCTTGCAGGTACAATGAAAGCAATTTTCTCTCTCCTACATTGATCCAAATACTGATCAGTGATCAATATAAGTCCCTTGCTTTACAAAATATCCGATCACAACCGATTCATTTCATTTGGTATATTACCGGACATTAAAAATAAAGGTCGGAATATATCTTAAATCATGGACCTACACTGTTTATTATCTGCCAATACGATATTTTATTACTTTCACATACCGAAAACGGACGTTTATTTGGGCGCCTTTCAAAACTATATTAAACATTTGCGCCAACAAGTCTAGATCGAAAAATACCCTAAATTGCGGTGGTACAATTATAAGGGGACTATGACAAATGATATACTTAAAATGTTTTGTCGATAATTTTTTTGCCCAGTGGATTTATTGCAGCATCTTTGGATGGAAATTGCGATTAGGATCATAAAAAAGGCTATTATCTGGAGGGACCTTATATATAGCGACTACGCCAAAATATGAATTAGCGATCAGTTTACTCATACGAAAACTCGGAACAACAAATTAAAACGATGGAAAATGTGGCTAAATCCTCCATGAACCGAAAATTGGACGGTACCCCTGTACGGGGGCTATGTCAAAATTTGTATTAAAAATGTTCTGTAAGGAAATTTTTAACCTCCAAGAACCCAGAATTTCAAACGCTTCAAAATACCGTCTCCAATAAAGCGTAGACTCGTTGAAGTACCAATCAATAGGCAAACATACGGACATGATTAAATTGACACGATTTCTAAGTGTGGGAATCGGAATTAGAAAGTGGAAGACTTTTACCCCTATAGGAAAAAGTTCCTCAGTCGGAGAGGAAGAATTTTTTTCAAATAGAATAGGCTGAAATCATTTAGTCTTATCATTCGATATTTTTGGATATTCCCGTGCTGTAAGAATCTACAAATTTATAATTTCCTTTATGATATCGAAAAAAATTACAAATATTAGTACTGCAAGGGAACAGACCACATAATTGGTCTAAAGGAAAAATTTGGTATGTTCCCGTACTACAAGAATATACTATTTTTTACTCCGATAACACTTTTTTCCTTTATGATATCGAAGAAAATAGTAAAATTGAGTAGATTCTTGCAGTACGGGAACAGACCAATTGTTATCGTTGTAAAAAGTTTTACAATTGGTCTGTTCCCGTACTGCAAGAATCTACAAGTTTTTACTATTTTTTCGATATCATAAAGTAACAAATGGTCTGTTCCCGTAATGCAAGAATCTATTACTTTTTACCACGATAACGAATTTTTCTTTGTGATATCGAAGAAAATAGTAAAATCGATTAGATTCTTGATGTACGGGAACATACCAAAAATGTTATTGTAGTAAAAAATAGTAGATTCTTGCAGTACGGGAACAGACCAATTATTGCAGACAGAAAATTTTATTTGGTTGACTTTTTATTAATTTATACATTTTATTAATATTAAAAATTTTATTTTTTACTATTATTTAATATTAATTAGTTACAAAATAGATAGTAATCGTAATACGGCATTTACATTAGAACTTTTTACCGGGTTAACCTACTTTATGAGGATTTATTTGGCATATATTCAAAGGAATTGAAAATTTAAACCCACTGGGTTAACCAAATCCGGTTAAATGTAAACGACCTTTAATAGTAGTTTAAACGCTTTCTCCAGCCACTTTTGATTGTGTTTGTTACACGCCGCCGTCCACAACAATTCTCTGCCTGGAAAAACAAAACCATTATCGATAGTCGCTATCGATTAACCCCACACAACATGCCAATCAGAGAAAAATACAACCCTGCTCTGTCATTTTTGCTCATCTCCAATTTTTCCATAATTTTTAGTATTATTCTCGAGTCAACCAAGTCTGCTGTCGTCACAGAGCATAATCATGCAAGGTCTCAGTTTGAAATCGATCAAGAAAAATCCAGCCCTTATCCCACTTTATGTGTGTGTCGGTGCTGGTGCCTTGGCTTCTGCCTTGTACACTCTCCGTTTGGCCACCAGAAATCCCGATGTTACATGGAATCGTTCGGCCAATCCTGAACCATGGGAAGAATACAAAGAAAAGCAATACAAATTCTATTCGCCCATCAGAGATTACAGCAAAGTTAAGTCTCCAGCTCCCAACTATGATGAGGAATAGATTAAATGTTGGTTTATTTAATTAAATGTTTAAACAAAACAAATGTTTGTGATTAATGAAGAGTAATAAACGAATGTAAATTAATATTTACTAACGAAAAATCTATATATGGTGTGTGTTTCATGTGAGTGTATTGGTAAGCTGTCACACGTCTCTGGCGAGCAGCTCATAAATGTTTATATAATCTTTCGATGATTCCAGATACGTAATTGGAAAAAATGGAAAAAAGATTGCAAATTTTTAGAAAATAATATCAATGTGTTGAAATGTCCTAAAGAATGTGCTGTAAAGGCAATGCAATAACAAGTGGAATATTGGAAACTAGAAAAGAAATTTGTTACATAACCCCAAAATTTTTGTTTGTTGAAAATATTTGTGTATGTCGCTGTTTATTTTGGCAAGAAATTAGCGGATTTTAACAAAAAGCGACAAAATAGTTGATTTTGCCAAAATTTTGAAGACTATTTTGTTGACCTACCCCTGAATATTTAATGGGGGCATATCTCTCAGACTCAGGTGTTTTCGCATATATACATGTATGTGCCAAATTATAGCAGCAATATAAAATTCGCATGACGAACATCAGAAATTGTATTCTTTATAGACAGAATAAATTCACAATAGTTTAATCGATAATAAACTGGGACGTAATGGCGGTTACGGCTTCCAATATTTTATGATACAGACCCATTTTTATTCATAAATTACAATGGACCTAAATGAAATCTCAGGTCAGGTAGTATTCGTATCAAGAATGGTTACAATCTCCGGTTGATTATTATTCGGTCCAATCTGAATTGTAGTTCCGATTGATGAGTTCAAATTATAAGGGTTTTAACTTGATCGTTTTAAAATGGAATAGTATTC